>NW_012107797.1:1159767-1160759 GCF_000951045.1 Mandrillus leucophaeus | reverse complement strand
TTAAGTTTCCTTGAAGCCAATTACACGTGTCAGTTGCATATCAAATTCTGTAGTTCTGCCTTGTGCTGTGACAGAGTCTCTCACGAAGGTGATGCTACACCTTTGGAAGACTCCAGAAAGCCCAGGGAAGCAGGTTATTTTCAAACATGATAGCTCATGCTTTATACCTCGAAACATGTATTTTGATGACATTTTACTCCATAAATGTTACACTGGCCCCACTTTGTGTCTCCCCAGACTGGCCCAGCCCCGCTGTCGTCGGGCCTTGCCTCTTGCCCAGTAGAGAGATCTAGCCCTCACTTCCTTGCCTCGGCGCCCCCAGCCTCCCCCACATTGAAGCCTGGGCATTGGAATGGCTGCTGACGTTCCCACCAGGGAGGAGCGGCGGAAGTGCAGGAGTCCAGTCCAACCTAGCAGGACCTGGGGGCGGGGTTGTGGCTTTTCTCTCCACTTCCAGGTGAGGCTTGGCATCTTGCCTCCCCAGCAAAAGCTGCCTGGAGGGGGCAGGTAACACAACCCAGAAGGAAGGTTTACCCAATGAAAGGAGATAAAGTATATGCCCTTCCTGTCTGAGGGCACACTGGTCTCACAAGACCTGTTTGGAAGACTTCCCCTGGCTAAGCAACCACCCTGTTTTTTTGTGAAGCTGCAGCCAGCTTGAAACACAGCTCCTTCCATTTGTCAACCCTATGCCCTTCCTCCTGCTGCCTTCCACTCCTGTTGCCCTGGGATTGCACCTCCCAGTAAAGCCTCAGCCCATGGGCTTCGCTTCAGACCCTTGTTTTCTAGGGAACGTGGACTAAAACATATCTTCAGGTGGCAGATTGAACAAGAGCTTTGATAATCTCTATGAAATGCTGCAGAGGGATAGATGACCAAAGGCATCATGTTTAGAACTTTGGTTGCCTTTGGAAGTCCAGAACTGGATATCTCAGCTCTCTCCCCCGAAGGCTTAGCACTTTGAACATGGCTAACAAGCAGTTGCCGATTGA
>NW_012107797.1:1155042-1156752 GCF_000951045.1 Mandrillus leucophaeus | reverse complement strand
TCACGGAGTGCTGTACTGTGTTGTAGGTGATCACGGAGTGCTATACTGTGTTATACCCTTAATATGTAGAGTGCTTACAGATCACTAAGAAATATTTAAATAATATCACTAAATAGGCCAAAAGCCTGAAAAGCAATTCATAAAGAAAACATACAAATAACCAGTAAACACAAGATATTCAACATTTGTAGTATCCAAATAAAATATAAACTAAAGACCAGGTGTGGGGTCTCTCATGCCTATAGTCCCTTCACTTTGAGAGGCCAAGGCGGGCGGATCATGAGGTCAGGAGTTGGAGACCAGTCTGGCCAACATGGTGAAACGTAAAAATACAAAAATTAGCCGGGTGCAGTGACGTGCACCTGTAATCTCAGCTACTCGGGAGGCTGAGGCAGGAGACTTGCTTGAACCAGGGAGGTGGAGGTTGCAGTGAGCTGAGATTGTGCCACTGCACTCCAGCCTGGGCGACACAGTGAGACTCCGTCTCAGAAAAAATAAAAATAAAAATATATAAACGAAAACACAAGAAGGCATAATCATGATAGAAAGCCAACAACCAGGAGTTGCAGAGATGGTAGAACAAATGTGTGAAACGAATCTATGTGGCATTCTGCACTGGGGGCCATGGAGTGATGTGATTTAAAGAGCGGGAATGCAGAGGCAGAGGAGCCTGGGTCCCATGCTGGCTCCACCAGTGACAGGCTGGGAGTCCTGGACTCATGACTCCCTCATCAGCGTGTTGCCAGCACCTGGTGGACATGAAATTTCTCACACAGCCTGTGTAGGTTGTCGCAGGAGCCCAGGCTCCTCTCCCCTCTCCCTACCTGCCACTGCAAGCGTGTGTTTTACTGCAGTCTTTAGGAATTGGTGCCTTTGCTCTCTGGGAAAGTTCCAGCCCGGAGAAGCTGGTAGAGACCTGCCTCCGTGCCTTTGAGGAAAATCCAATTGGCTGTGACCTCTGCAGAACCCAGGAATTTGGAATCCACTGAATCCAGGGTTGCTGCGCTAAAGGCAAAGCTGGGTTGCTATCAGGTTGGCTGGCCCTAAGGGAAAATTCTGACTTTTGAACTCAGCAGGTACATTTCTATTCTTCCTTTCTTCTTCTTAAGCAACACTTTTCCCAAGAAAAACAAACAAAACTTTGCTAACCAAAAGCTTTGTGTTGAAACTGCCAGGAGGAGATAATAAGCCAAGCATTGCCTTGGCTCCTCAGGACTTTCACAAGCCCCAGGGGCAGAGCCATTTAGGAAGTTCCCACAGGGCTTGGCTTTCTTTGGAGCTCAGCCCAGTGCACCTGACTCTACCCTGCGCTTCTGTGGAATCCCAGCTTTGCTTCTCTCCTTCCCAGAAACCTGAAAGTTGAAGCCGAGACAGGATCGAGGAAGGTCTAGTCAGAACTGTAGTGCTTTTGCCAGAACTTGCAGAATAAGCTATCAGGGTATATAGATCAGTTATGAAAACCAAACCTGACCCGCTATCCAGTCGACTTGAGCAAATGGAGCAGGAGGGTGGCGGGAGGAGACCAGACTGCCGCAGACACTGGAGCCCCTGAACGGGATTTGAACCTCAGGGTGGTGTTTTGGGTGAGCCCAGAACAGAGCAGCTGGCAGGTGTGGTCCGAGTTCAACTGGCCACTTCCTGGCCTGGTCACGGAACCTCTCAGTCTCTGTTTCTGCATGTGTATGGTGGGAATAATAGTGTCTACCTCAA
>NW_012107797.1:1148263-1153697 GCF_000951045.1 Mandrillus leucophaeus | reverse complement strand
GTGGCCCTTTCAACAATGTTTTTTTTTCCCAAGAGCATAACTGTTCTCATTTTATTGCTAGCAGCCTTGATCTGTGTTTTATTGACATCTGTTTCAAGCTAATCTTCATTTCTAAGATAAGAGTTGAGATTTTGCAATCTGTGTTCGATGGCTCAATCTATCTTGTGCTTGATGCTAGAAAGGAAGACAGATTTAAAGCACATGCCTTCTGTGCCGGCTTTAAAGTTTGTCACTAAACTCTCATTTCTGGAAAGTGCAATTATAGAGTATCACTCCCACTTCCTTGGAAACAGAGCTGAAGAACTTGGCACAGTCTCCAAACAGTCACCATACACACTGTTGTCAAAAAGTTCCATTTTTAACCCCATTTGCATTAATATTGCAGTCAATCTCTTTACCTCCTTTCTCTTTCATGGGGCCATTGCAATGACGCCTTTCCCCAAAACTCTAATCGTTTGAGAAAAAAAGAAATATAGATCCCCACTTATCTTGGGGAGAAATGCAACCAACTGCTGCTGTGCACATTTATGAATCACAGCATTGTTTAGTCAGTTCTGTGTCTCCAGAAAGCATAACAAAAAGATAATCTTTGTCTCACCTCATAGCTAATTTTTGCAAATAAAATACTAAATATTGATGAAAATGAAAGTGACAGATCTGAGGAGGAGGGAGAGCTCCCTTGAAACCCCTTTCCCAGATTTGCCCTTAGTTTTAGGAATGAGGTATGCTTGGGCATTCCTGCTGCCTGCACAGTTCAGCATTCTGGCAACCAGGTTCGCCCCAGAATAGATAAGTGTATTTGATTTTCAAACATTTGACTTCATTACTTATTTCCAGAAACACATCATGTTCAAAACCACGTCTCTACAGACATTTCTACTTGGTCTTTTTCTCCCCTGACATTTTACAGAGTCCTAACTGTGCTGCATATATAACTTGATCTTTCTTTTTGTTACCTGCATAGCAAGCACGTTTCAATGTCATTAAATATCCTTTGTAAGCAGCATTTTATGGATTTTTATAATACTTTACCAATGGAAATACCATAATTTATTTGAGTATCTCTCTGCTGTTGGACATGTAGATTGCTTTCCATTTTTTCCTATTATGAGTGGACAGCTTAGTACAAAGAGCTTTCTCCTGAATTTAAAATTATTTCTTTGGGATTATTTACCAGAAGTAAAATTACTGGGATAAATAAGAGATGGAAACCACAAATATGCCTACTTTTGATACATATTGCCAATTTGCTTTTCGAAATAGTTGAACTGATTTGTAGTCTTACCGGGAGTGGGCAGTTCTGGAGGAGATAGATGATATCCTTCCTTAGCTTACATTGTGAACATTACTAACAAAGGGTGAACCCTTTTTCAAATGTTTGTGCTCTGTGTTTTTTCTTTTGAAAATTGCCCTTCATGGCACAGTGGCTCACGCCTGTAATCCTAGCACTTTGGGAGGCTGAAGCAGGTGGATCACCTGAGGTCAGGAGTTCGAGACCAGCCTGGCCAACATGGCAAAACCCCGTCTCTACTAAAAATCCAAATATTAGCCGGTCACGGGTGGGCGCCTATAATCCCAGCTACTCAGGAGGCTGAGGCAGGGGAATCACTTGAACCCGGGAGACAGAGGTTGCAGTGAGCCGAGATTTTGCCACTTCACTCCAGCCTGGGTGACAGAGCGAGACTCTGTCTCAAAAAAAAAAAGAAAGAAAATTCTCTTTTCTGTCTTTCCCAAGAGCTCTCAGTGTTGCTATCAAGCTAATAAGTATGTAGTCTATGTAAAATATTGGTGTAATAACCCCGTATGTGTCATAGTTCATATATTTTTTTCTGGCCTGCTGTTTCACTTTTGACTTAAAAATAATTTTAAATTTCCCCTCCAGAGTTTTGATAATTATTTCCTTTTTTTAAAAAAAGTCCCAATTTGTTTATGATTTTATTTTCTTCATAATCTGGCTTTCTTTTTTCAGTCTAAATATTAATGTCTCTAAAAAATAAAAGATATATAAAACTTTTTTCCTAAATTGCTAACAAATTACTCCAAAACAAAGACAAGATCAAACTGTTAAAAGATGTTGTGGACTTTTATTTCCAACAACAGAGAAGACAAGTGTCTTGAAATCTCCCTCCCACAGAAAAGAATTGTAAATGTTGGTTGAAATGTTCACAGCCAAAGAGGTGAACGGAATCATGATGCCGGCTTTTGCTTGAGGGCATCTGCTGAATCTGTGGAGCCCACCTAGCAGACCACATAACACTGGGACCTCAGGGGCACCCAAGAAAAGGAGACACAGACGAAACCGTGTAACCCACAAAACAAGCGCTTACAAGCAAGTGCAATAACATCAGTAGTTTCACTAAAGGCAAATAGACTCATTGCTCCCCTTGAGAGACCAAAGTTGTCATATTGGATTTTTTTTGCATGTATTTAAAATGTATTTGGAAGGCCAAGGTGGGTGGATCACTTGAAGTACGGCATTCAAGACCAGCCTGGCCAACATGGTGAAACCTCGTCTCTACTAAAAATATAAAAATTAGCAGCTCATGGTGGTGTGTGCCTAATAGTAGTCCCAGATGCTTGGGAGGGTAAGGCAGGAGGATCACTTGAACCTAGAAGGCGGAGGTTGGAATGAGCCAAGATCACGCCAGTGCACTCCAGACTGGGCAACAGAGTGAGACTCCATCCCAAAAAAAAAAAAAAAAGAAAGGAATAAAAATTAAAATAAGTGTTTTCTGTAGTGTCATGTATATTTCATTTACCTACCAGATCCATTCTCTACTTCTTCACCCCACAGACTCCCTTGCCTGAGGCTTATAGTTGAGTTCAGTCAAGGGGAAACTCCAGCAGGAGAGTGCAGGGACAGAGGAGATATTTATTTATGAGTTAGTGATTCTCCAGTCCTTCAGCAGCCAGCACTTCCTATGGTCACAGCTCACCCTTACCTTGCCTGTGGAGCAGTAGTCCCAGGGATCTGACCGTCCCTTCTGGGTTTGTTACCCTCTGCTCACACCTTTGTAAATAGTCTACTTATGAAAGCCTCTTTGGATCATCCTATTTTAATTATGCTGTCTGCTTCCTGCTGGGACTGACTGTTATAACTAGGTACAAGAAAGATATCTAAAATTTAAGAAAACAGAAGAAATAAAAATAAAGCAGATGGGAAAAGACATACTAGGCAAATAATAACCCAAAGAAAGCTGGTGTAGTTATATTAACATCAGGCAAACAGAAATGTCATGGCAAAAAGCCTGTTTTGGAGCTTTGTATGTAGCTCTGTGTATGTATCAATATGTAGAGAGGGTCTATACATATTGATAAAAGGTTTAGTTCAGTTCTAAAAGTTCCACCTCTAATCTTTCATGCAATTTATAACACAGCCTTAAAATACATAAAGCAAAAACTTTTTAAAACTGCAAAGAGAAAGCGACAAACTCACACAGGAGGGAGAGATTTAGCATACCTCGCATATATTTGATAAAACAGCAAAAATTCATAAGAACAGAAGATGCAAATATCTCAACTGACAATTTAGGTCAAATGGACATATTGGAACACTGTGCCAAACAACAGAATAACACACCAACCTTTTTTTTTTTTTTTTTTTGACAGAGTCTCATTCTGTCGCCCAGGCTGGAGTGCAGTGGTGCAATCTCGGCTCACTGCAACCTCCGCCTCCCACATACAAGCGATTCTCCTGCCTCAGCCTCCTGAGTAGCTGGGACTACAGGTGTGTGCTACCACACCTGGCTAATTTGTATTTTTAATAGAGACGGGGTTTTACCATGTTGGCCAGGCTGTTCTTGAACTCCTGAACTCGTGACCCGCCTGCCTCGGCCTCCCAAAGTGCTGGGATTACAGGTGTGAGCCACCGCACCCAGCCAGTACACCAACTTTTCAAACACAGATGGAAGATGTATGAAAATTGGCCACATGTTGAGCCATTTGGCAGGCTTCAATGTATTTCCAAGGATTGGTAGCATGTAAACCCTGTTCTCTGACTGTTCTCTGACATTACACTTAAGTTAGAAATCAAAATCAAAAAGATAATTAGAAAGCTTTCATACATTTGAAAATTGAAAAATACTTCTAAATAATTCATGTGTTAAAAGAAAAAAAAAATTTGTATTAGAAAATATTTAAAACTGGATAATAAAAATACTACATATTCAAATAAGGAAGATACAGCTAAAATAGTAGTTAGACAACTTTATGGCCGTAATTGCGTATATCAGAAAGGGAAAATCTGAAAATTAATGTGCTAAGCATCCAACTTAAGATGATAGAAAAAGACCAACAACATAAAGAATGAAGAAAGAAGGAATTTTTAAAATAACAGAAATTAACAAAATAGAAAACAAACATATGTAGAGAAAATTAAAAAGCCATAAGCTGGTTCTTGAATGAAACTAATAAAATTGATAAACTTGTAAGTAGACCAAGGAAAAAACTGAAACTATATGATTTCAGGAATGAAAAGAACATGATTATAGATCCTGTGTACATTAAAATTATGTGACAAAGGAATTTTAAATGAACACATTCCAAGAAAAAATACAACTTAACAAAACTGACAGAAGTTTACATAAATTTAAAATTGTCCTATTAAAGAAATTGATTCTATAATTTAAAAGAAAACTCAAGGCCACAGCAATTTGCCAGCAAATTCTGCCAAACACTTAAATGGAAGAAATAACGTCAATGTTCCATAAATTCTTCTAGACAGTAGAAAAAGAGGGAAACAGTCCCCACTTTGTTTAATGAAGCCAGTGTTGTTTGTTTGTTTGTTTGTTTGTTTTTTGGAGACGGAGTCTCACTCTGTCGCCGAGGCTGGAATGCAGTGGTGCGATCTCAGCCCACTGCAACTTCTGCTTCCCAGATTCAAACAATTCTCCTGCCTCAGTCTCCCAAGGAGCTAGGATTACAGGCACACGCCACCACGCCCAGCTAATTTTTGTACTTTTAGTAGAGATGGGGTTTTGCCACGCTGGCGAGGCTAGTCTCCAACTCCCAACCTCAGAAGATCCACCCGCTTTAGCTTCCCAAAGTGCTGGGATTACAGGCATGAGCCACCATGCCCAGCTAAAGCCAGTGTATTCTTGATACCAAATCCCAACAGCACATATGAGAATGGAGAATTTTCAGCCAATCTCACTCAAGAACATAAATACAAAAATTCTAAGCCCAATGTCAAGAAAACTAAATCCAACAGTATTAAAAAGATAAAATACTCTGTTCCTCTTTTCCTGCCTTGTTTTAGATTGATCAAATATTTGTCAGTATTCCACTTTATTTCCTCTATTGGCTTTTTAGCTGTACTTTGAGTGGTGCTGTAGGAATTACAATATGCATCCTTAATTTATTACACTTTACTTAGAATTAATATTGAACAGCTTTACACTTCACAAATAAAAGGATCTAATAGCAGTGTAATTCC
>NW_012107797.1:1134496-1146758 GCF_000951045.1 Mandrillus leucophaeus | reverse complement strand
CACATAAATGCCTTAAAATTAAAAATATAAATCAAAAATTCAAAATTCAGTAGATATGTTAGAAGAGAAACTTGAGGAAATCTCCCAGAAAATGAAAGGGTGGTGGGGGAAAGACAGTAAATATTGGACCCAGTAAGAATTTTGTTAGAAGAATATTGGGAGGTCGGGGAGGGAGAGGGAGCACATGAGTATGTGGAAGATAGTATAAGAGAACTGAATTCTCAGCTTCCTAGGTGATACATCATTAGACAATGTCTAACATCAAGAAACCAGGACAAAACATGTGGGTATTTTTATCTAGCAATGTAAGGATAAATACCAGAAAAATTAGCTCAGTGTTAAAGAGAGGCAGGGAGTCAGGGGGACTCCAGGAGCTAGAATGGAGTGAGAAAAGGACTACTTTCTTTGTTACAAACCTTGTAAGAGTTTTTGACTTTCCAGACAATTGATTTATTACTTTGGAAAAGCTGGAAAATCTTAAAAGATAGAATGACCTTGTAGATGCCATTAAGAAAAGTGCTGTGTTGTACATTGTACACACAGGTGATCGTTCTTTCCTGGATGAATATTTGTTTAGGATTCTTTGATCCTTTTCCTGGCATTTAAAATACCATCTTTCAGGGTTTTTGTGGCTATAGGAGCACAGGGAAGCCTTCCATCTCCCCTTGCTTAGCCTGGGTCTGAGAGTTCATGTGTGTATGTATGTGTGCTCAGGTAAGTACATGTGTGCAGGTGTGCGTGTTATGGGTGCCTTGTGCACACATGTACATGTGCATACATGGATGTGTGTACATGGAGAGCACACATGTATGTGCTCTTTTTCTTATCCTCCTTTCCAAGCCATTCCTAAATTCCTTTTTATCTTTCTCTTACTTGCATAATGTGACCTTAAAGTGTACTTTTAATAATATGTTAAATCTATTGAGTAAAGGTTGATATTTCTCTGTGTGTGTACACATATATATGTAATATACACAAAAAATTACTGTGTGTATGTGTAATTATAATATATATATTTTTCGAGATAGGGTCTTGCTCTGTCACCCAGGCTGGAATGTAGTGGTGCAATCACAGCTCACTGCAGCCTCCAACTCTTGGGCTGTAGCAATCCTCCCAACTCAGCCTCCCGAGTGGATAGGACTACAAGGGCACACCACCACGCCTGGCTAATTTTTCTATTTTATTTTTTGTAGAAATGGGGTCTCACTATGTTGCCAGGCTGGTCTCGAACTCCTGGCCTCAAGAGATCCTCCCACATCAGCCTCCCAAAGCTCTGCGATCACAAGCGTGAGTTACTGTGCCTGGCCTCTACACAGTATTTTTAATAATAGCTTTATTGAGATATAATTCACATACTGTGAAATTCACCCCTTTTAAGGAGTAAATTATAGGCGTATTCAGTATGTGAATTATAGGGGCGTTTTTGTATATTTTTATAACTGGATGGAAGTAAGCCTTTTTTATTCCTTCCACCCAAACCTCTGCATTAAGCTTTGTAACTTGAACATAGCCATGGGTGGCTAGTTCACTGAATCTCAAAAGGAAAAAACTTCCACTGGTGTTTTAAACTGAAACATATTTACGTGATTTTTCTAGGGCTCTTTTACTTCACAGTGTTTCAATTAAGGAATTTCTTCCTGCATATTTTAAGTATAGGGACATAGAGGGAGAATTAATTAAACTCCATATTGTTAATAACTTCTCTTATAGCCAAGAAAACCCAGGAATCCAAAAGCATTAGCTCAGAGTCCTTAATCTAATAGAACTTTCCCCCACCCCTACTTGCTTTATCTCCGATTATAAATTTCCTTCTCAAGGATTTTAATGCTTAACTGAAAATGCCAGGCATAGAAAAGCTTCATTACTGCTGGTACTTTCCTGTTGGCAAATTCAACCATAGTCTCCCCTTAATTCTGGTTCTTTCTTTGCATAATGGGAATAATCCTGTTTGTTCATTATGAATTTAATTCATTGAGGGGAAATACTGTATTGAAGATAGTGAATGATGATAAAGCCATTTATTGGCAGCCTCAGATGGCATTAGCTGTGGATTATCCTCTGCCTGTCACAGTGACATTCCCCTGGCCTTCGTTGTTGACATCTGGAGGAAGCCTGCTGGCAGTGCTGGCGCAAGTGTTTAAACAGGTGGATTTGTGATTCTTCTACAGGCTCAGGAATCTGATGGCAAAAAATTTGACTGGGCATCTTTTAAGACTCCCTCCTTTTAGAAAGTAAGGAACTCATGGTGCTAGTTGGGTTTGTACGACAGTAAACTTGAACAGCCTTGTAGAGTATCTTGAATAGTAAATAATACATTCTTGGTAAGCAGTTTGCCGAAAGTAGGGCCAACATTCTAAAATCCGACTGCCTCTGGTCTGGCCTGAGGTGTCCCTGGACGCGTCTGCCTGTTCTTCCTCCTTGCTTCTTCTGCACCCATGTGGCTTATCTTCCCAAGGAGAATGTGGCCTCTTGGGGGTGACCGAGTGTGGAGGGCCGGCCTGGGGAGCCTGCCCTGGCACATGTGCTGCTGCTATGGGCGGCTGACACTGTGGACTCGGTGAGAGGAAGTGGATGCCTCTTGAAAACTAAAGCCTCCAAGAAGCTCATTCCTGTGTGTCTCTGCCTTAAGTCTGTTATCCTAAGTCACCCACCGGCATCTGACCCTCCTGCCTCAGTTAAGCTTGGGCTGTGGTTTGGAGAAGGGACTGTGTAGAGGGGGTGATTCTTGTAAAGGAACCAATTTGCCCAGGTGGCCTGTGGTCCCTCACCTGGCCATTTTGCAGTCAAGCCTCATGGGACACCAAACACTGTGGAGGGATCATGTGGCATTACAGTTCATGTTAGACATAAGTTGGCATTACGGTTCATGATAGACATACAGTTCAAGATAAGACATTAACAGTGTTGTCACCTGACCTAGTGGTTCCACGTTGGGGACTCTATTGGGAAAAAGTAATCCAGACTCCATCAAGTAATATTTATGGCAGATTTATGTATTTCAAAAAAGGGAACTGGACTAAACGTTCTGTCATAACCTGTCATAAGAGGTTGTTAAACAAATGGTCACGTTCATGGGGTGAAGTATTTTGTTGTCAAAAAAAAAATGTTTTAATGGATTTATTCATTCAGCAAGCATTTATTGAGTACCTACTATATGCCCAAAACTTGCTACACACTGAAACTAATGCACCAAACAAGAGAGACATGTTCCCTGCCCCTGTGATACTTCTAGGCTGAAGGGAGAGAAAACAATGAACAAGAAAATAAATGACGCCGAATGCGATTAACATGATATCATGCTAAGTGGGAAAAGAAAGAGAAAACAGGGTACTGTGTGTTTTCAACTACGCGAGAAATACACATGCATAGGAAACGGCCCAGGAGGAAATATGACAAAAGAGTTATAGGCGATTTATTTTTATTTTTTCTTTAAATATCTCAACATTTAATAATTTTTATTCTAACTAGGGAAAAAAATAATTTTAAAAAAGAACCACACTTCAAATTTATGCCATACACTTTATGCCATAGGTATGGAATTCTTATTTTTGCGTCTTCCCAAGGCAGGAAAACCAAAGTGACTCCCTTGGTTGAGGAAGCGAAAAAGCATTTAAGTACTAGAAAAGGGAGATAGGCTGAGTGCAGTGGCTCACACCTGTAATCCCAGCACTTTGGGAGGCCCACAGATCAAAAGATCAAGAGATAAAGACCATCCCGGCCAACATTCTGAAACCACACCTCTACTAAAAATACAAAAAATTAGCCAGGCGTGGTGGCGGGCACCTGTAGTCGCAGCTACTCGAGAGGCTGAGGCAGGAGAATCACTTGAACCCGGGAGGCGGAGGTTGCAGTCAGCTGAGATCACACCACTGCACTCTAGCCTGGCAACAGAACGAGACGCCATCTAAAAAAAAAAAAACAAAAAAAACCAAAAAAAACAGAGAGATAAATGTCTCCAAAATTACCATTGTCTAAACCTTAACCTTAGGTCAAGTGTCACAAATCGCACCTATTAGGAAAGGAAATGTCTCTTTTGGAGGCACATGTAGGAAGGGGTTGCTTTGGGGCCCACTGCTTCTTCCCTGCTGGCTTTTTTGGAGCTCCCAGCTCTCAGATCTGCAAGTTGTTAGCTCATTGCCTGGCTCCTCATAGGCTCTCATGAATATCTTGCAGATAGAGAGAAAGAACAAAAATACAAACCACGTGTGAGCAAAACACCACTTCATTCTACTGACCCTTGCTACGAATGCAGCTAAGATCTGCTTCTATGCGTCTTAGACGTCTCATCCCTTGTTCCTAGCAAATGTCTTTGGTAAATTTCCAAGTTTGTAAATTACTTTTAATTTTATCAAATCAGAAATTTGTCTTGCTCTTAATTGTATGAAAAGGATGCTCAGTTTCTCACATAATGAGAGAAATGCGACGTTAACCTTTCTGAGTTATCAGATTGGCAATGTAAGCCATAGCTCCAGGCTGCAAAGGAGCCCATTCCTTTTGACACCCAGTTTTACCAGTAGTCATGTAGCCTACAGGTACACATGCACACAGCTGAAATGACATGTGCAGTAGATTTCCCTTAACGGACAGCTCCTGTGTGTCAGTCTCTAGTCTAAGTGCTTTATCATCATTAAGTCATTTAATCTCCAAAACAACCCCGTGAGGTAGACATTTGGAGACATTATTATTATCCCCACATTACAAATGAGGAAACTAAAGAACAGAGATGAATTAATTTGCCCAAGGGTCACATTGCTAGTAGGGGCAAAGCCAGGATCCAGACCCTGTTGTTCCAGGGCCCTTGCTCTGCTCACCTCAAGTAGTTGCTCCCTGTTTGAACAAGGATACAGCACTATTTGTGTCGTCACATGCTGCAAAATGACATTTCCATCAATGGCAGACCCCCTATGCAATAGCCATTGCATAAGATTCTAATGTCATATTTTTACTATACCCTTTTTCTGTTTAGATATGTTTAGGTACACAAACGCTTATCGTTGTGTTACAGTTGCCTACAGTATTCAGTACAGTACCATCCTGCACAGGTTTGTGGCCTGGGAGCAGCAGGCTATACCCTATAGCCTAGGTGTGGAGCAGGTGTACCATCTAGGTTTGTGTAAGCACACTCTGTGGTATTCACACAACAACAAAATCACCTGCATTTCTCAGGTGGTATCCGCATGGTTAAGCTATACATGACTATAATTGCCACAGTTTGTAACAACCTAAATGTCCATTAGTAGGGGATTGTTTAAGTAAACAATACTATATCTATCCCGTGCGGCCATGGAAGGATCAAGATACACTGTTAATGGAAAACTCAAGGTGCAGAAAGTGCTAGCAGGTGTGTTACCAAAGAGGAGGGGAGAAACATACATTCATATTTGCTTGAATAAGAATAAAATGCTTCAGAAATGATACACAGGAAATGGGGAACCAACATTGCCCATGGGGAGGGAGACTTCGTCTTATGCACTTTTATATTTCTGGATTTCTGAGCCATCCTTGTATATTACTTATTCAAAAACAAAAATCAAAACCCTGAGTACTACTGCTTTTTAATGGGGTTTTTTGAACATACAACCACTTTATTCACAGATTTTTAAACATTAAACTTTTTAAAAAGTTTTAATGTGTATATATGAACAGGTAATATATGCTGTGGTTTTAACAAAAAGTCAAACAGGCTGGGCATGTGACTCACACCAGTAAATCCTACACTTTGAGAGGCCAGTGTGGGAGGATCGCTTGAGCTCAGGAGCTTGAGACTAGCCTGGGAAATATAGTGAAACTCCTTCTCTACCAAAAATACAAAAATTAGACAGGTATGGTGGTGCACACCTGTAGTCGTAGCCACCTGGGATGCTGCAGTGGGAGGATGGCTTGAGTCTGGGAGGTTGGGGCTACAGTGAGCCATGATCGTGCCGCTGTACTCCAGCCTGGGCAACAGAGTGAGACCCTATCCAAATACATACATACATACATAAAGTCAAACAGAGAGTGCAATAAAAATGAAGTCTCTCTTCCATTCCAGTCAAGCCCTCTCTCCCTTCCCACGAAGCTGCCTGTCTGCTGGTTCCCTGGGAATTCTTGCTGCTCTCTTTTTCCACACAGTGCACACCACTGACCCTGAGTGTAAGCAGCCCCTCTTGTTTGTCCTACCAAAACTATATCTGAAAATAAAAGTTCAGTGTTAGTGACCAGGCCTTCTGTGTGTGTGTTTGGAGACATCCTCTATAGTTGAAATAAACTTCAACTCAAATTATAGCCTCTAGAGCCCTTGGTCCCCGTCCTACCGTCATTACACCCCCACCGTAATCGCAGTTCACCACTTGGTAGTTAAAGTGCTTGGATTCCTTTGTGGTTGGAATATGGCTATAATTGGATCCTGAGGAGTTGAGGAGAGTCAGAGGTTCCTCACCAGGGCTTGTTTTCTGCACCTGCAGCAGTGAGAACAACTTCCTGTGTTGCTATCACCACACACACAGGCTAGGTTAGGAACTGTGTTAGGGAGGGGAGCTGCTGTGTGTCTAAATGAACCGAGCCCTGTGGAAGACCGCATGCTAGAAATGCTGTGCTGGGGATGCTGACTCATGTAGAAGGGCCTTGCTTACCTCTGCTAGCCCTGGCCAGGCCAAGGGAGGCTTGGGCAATACAGAATCTGACTTGGGGCAGTGTGGAGGCTCCAGCCTTTTAGAACCTAGTACTTAGCCAGTTGGGGCTATGGTTAAAATGAGACAGGGCTGCCACATGGCACACTGTATAAATGGGTCAATGTTGAACCTCATTTCGAATCGCACCAGCGGGGCCAGTCCTGCCTGTCTTTCACCTGCCTGCCCACCCACCCAGGATGGTGTAGATACAGCCTAGGAGCTTATGGTATGAGGATGAGCAGGAGCTCCTGTTCTGGAATTTAGAAACACTGAGAGATTTCCAGAATTGGAACAAAAGGTAAAGTTGTACTGACAGAGGGGCCCACATTGCAGAAACAGTGCATAGGCAGGTATGTAAAGACAGACGGGCTGCCATTCAGAGCCAGTGGGTGGAGCAGTGAGCACAGGCAGAGGTAAGTGTTGAGAAAACACAGTCAACACCAGAGAATCAGAGCAGTATTTTTCCTCCCTGAAACCATTCTGATTGCCAAGAAACCCCGTGGCAGGAAAGGAAGAGGAAGCAGGGATTTTTCAGCCAACAGAGACATTGAACCAGCAATGGCCCTGTCCCCAGCTTGGGTCGCAGGAGACAGTCATGAGGGCCCACTGAGGGGGTTCACAGCTGAACATGTGTATGCATGTGTTTCCTATTGAGCCAATCCAGTTAGAAACAAACACTGAGAGGCTGGGGCATCCGGGAGCCCCGTCAGCATGAGCAGCTGTCCTTGGGCAGGTCACACTGGCCCCTGGCCCCCTCAACTATGTGGGGTGATGACCTTCTAAACAGTTACCCTGCTCTGAATTCTGGGGATGCTGTGGGAAGAAGAAGGAGGAGTAGGAGGAGGAGGCGGAGGAGGAGGCAGCTTAAACAACTAGCCAGCAGCAGAGCTGGCTGGCAGATATGCATTAATTACTTGTATAGATGCTCTTTGACTTACAATTGTCAGTTGACTTATTTCAATGATATTTTCAGTTTATGGTGGATTCATCCCAACATAGCCCCATCATTAAGTCTAGGAGTGTGCTGAATGCACCTTGCTTCCACACCATTGTAAAGTCAAAAAATTGTAAGTCAAACTGTCATAAATTGGAGACTGTTTATAATGTGTTTTATAACATCAGGAATTCACCTGGAAGTTGCTACCAGGATTTTCACTTTGCTTGATACCTGAGAACAGATAACTGCATGGACCGTCACTCCCCATGGAGCCATCTGTGGAGTGGGACCCCTGCTGCCCCCATGTTGGCTGGGAGCTCTCTCGTCAGCCCTGTGTTTCCTGTGCCTGTCTGTCTCTCATGGCCCCCATGGAGCCTGGTGTCTGTCTACTCATCCCCCTGCTTTCAAAGATATTCTCCCTCCACCCAGCTTCTGCAGACATTTGGTTTTTTACCAGCACTGCTATCCCCTAGAACATCCCTCACTGTCCTGGGCTAGCTGTGGAGGAGAGAGTCCAAGACCGAGTCTTCCTATGATCTAGGATGAAGGATCCAAACAGCAGGGTTTCTCCATGCAACCCAGTTATCACATTTGGAAGATTCATAGCCAGGCCTGGCCCCAGATCTGCCCACCGGATATCCCAAGAGAGGAAGGTGGCTGCTGCTAGTTATCGGGGAGGCAGCATGGAGGGAGGCTCAGTGAGATCAGCAGGGCAGAGGACAGCCTCCAGGACAGTGGAGAGTCCAGCCCGGCTGACCTCCATCCCAGCAGGGACAGGAGGAAGCAGAGGGCAGCTCCATAGAACAGGAATAGAGGGGCACTGGCTTGCAGGAATGAGATGCCGGGGGAAAGCAGCATGTGGCCTGGGCAATAGGAGCACACCTGGCCATCAAGTAACCAGGAAGTGAAGGTAGCAGGCCAGAGCCCAGCTATCAGGGGAGGAACCAGGCAGCATCTGGCTTATTTCTGTGAGTGACAGAGGTCTTGGCACAGGCAGGTGACTCTGTGGGTTTGGTGCCTTCCAGGGAAGTTGAAAGAATGGAGCCTCATATTGTATGGCACAGCGGAGCACCCGTACCACACCTTCAGTGCCCATCAGTCCCGCTCACGGATGCTGGAGCTCTCGGCCCCAGAGCTGGAGCCACCCAAGGCCGCCCTGTCACCCTCCCAGATGGAAGTTCCTGAAGATGAGGAAGATTACACAGGTAATGAACCTGAAGCAAGAGGAGACGGCCAGCTTCCACGAGCTTTGATTGTCCAGAGTAGCTCTGAAAATGTGGGGCTGCTCCTGGCAAAGGTGGGGCTGATGGTTGTGTGTCTTCTCTTGTCTGGGAGTCATAATAATCGTGGCAATTTGCACTCACACAGCTCATTCCACCCCAGGCTCTGCTAATATTTTACAGACCAGTAAGTATGCTTCAAACCAGTAAGTATTCTCCAATCTTCCCAGCTGGGAAAGCAGGGTCTATATGCCCAACCAGAATGGAGTATTGCCCCCTGGTAAATTAGCCACTTCCAGGAGCACCCCCTTTCCTCAAAGGCCCCCATCTCACAGCCTCCTGACTCCCTCAAGTCCATCCACTTTCAGTCCTTGAGGTCAGGATGTGGGATGGACACAGTACTCCCAAGGACCCAGGAAAGTTGGGTTCAAAGAGCACAGCTGGGAAAGGAGCTTGTGGCAGAGATCCTGACCAGCCTGGAGGCCTTGGGTTAAAGACCCAGAGAGGATCTCAAGAGATGATGTCAGCAGATGCTGATGCTACACGGATGCCTTGAAAATCTTATGGCATCTAAAAAGGCCCTGCATGAATCCTTTTTCTCCAATTATCCCATTGCCAAGGTGGGCCCTGGTTTGGAGACACCAGTTCATTCCACAAGGCAGCCAAAAGCCACAGCTGCCCAGAGAGGCTCCAGCCACTGAACTGGGCACGGCTTTTATTCGTATGTTAGACTAGAAGCTGCTCTTCTCCTCTGAGCCATCCTGTAGCAATTTGTGCGAGAAGAGGTGTTTCTGGTTGGACGTATTTTCCTTAGCTAAATACTACGGCTAAATGATAAATGATGGGTGATATCTAAGAACATTGATGCTTTAAGTTATCTAGTATCTTCTGTGAAAAATAACAAAATGGAGAATTCCACCAATACATATCAAGTATAAATTATGGTCGATTCCATTTTAAATTTCTTCTACTGTTCTTTTAAAATAGAGCATTGAATTATGTATGCACTAATCTGCTCTGTTTCCCCCTGTGATTTATAAACTGTGGCAAGATTCAGTAATTATTAATAAAGAACTGATTTTTTTCTTAAAATCTGCTACTGACTTCAGCCTTGCACAATGGAACCTCACTGTAATACCATTCTGCAGTCCAGCAGTCTACTGAGCAGGGCTTAGATGGAGAGAGGGGGTCTCCATGGGAAGGAGATGCGTTCCTGACTCTCAGGGAAGCCCCCTGAAGTCTCAGGGGTGAGTGGGATGGGCAGACCAGAGATAGCAGGAGAGCTTCTTCAGACACCAGGACAGAGTGACAGAGGAGGTGAGAACTGGACGGTGCCAAAGTGTGGAAGCCAAAGGAGGAGGAGGAGCCACATTAGAGTCCAACGCAAGGTCAGGTGAATATGAGATGAGGTGTCCGGAGCTGGCCTTGGGCATGGTGCATTGGGAGTGATGGGCCCAGGCCAGTGGAGGCTGCACCTGGACCCTTTGGGCAAGAGAGCATTTGCCAAGAAATAGAGGAGTTGAGCGAGGGGGATGAGGGAAGCCTAGGGAGTACTTGCAAATGGCCAGGGTCCCAGGACAGCAGCAAGCAAGATGGCCCCTGGAGAGGAAGGTTGGGGGACCAGAGCATCTGGCTGGGAGAAAGGGCAGCAGCTGCAGTGGGCAGCATGGGGCACAAGGAAGACGTCAGTGCTGTGGTTCTGAAGGTGGACAATTTTGTGATGACAGCTAGCCTGCTAGGCCAGAGCCGTCTGGTGGCCAAAGTGCGGGTGGAGGCCACCCCAGGGACTCCGCAGGGTGCTGGGTTGAGAGCAGACCCTGGGCTGGCCCCGCCCAGAGACTGGGATTCAGCAGGTGTGGGATGCCTGGGGATCTGCAACTGTAGCAACCACTCTTAGGTGCCTGCAGGCAGCGTGGGCTTAGAGATCTGGCAGATACTGAAACCAGCGAGGATGGGGGCAGGAGGCAGGGAAGGGCTTGTGTTCCTACAAGAGAGTGGCTTGGAGGCCAGGACAGTACTGGCACGGGAACACAGGGAAGACTGGGCCTCAGGAAAGAAGCCATTGTTGAGCAAAGGGAACTGAGTGGGCTGAGATCAGCTCAGGACACTGTGGTCACCCACACAGGACTGCAAGGGAAGCCGAGAGCCCACGTGGTGTTATCTGGAAGACGGGATTCCAGGACGGCTCCACAGGTACAGGAGCCAGTTCACAGGATGAGGGTGATGTCTGGAGCAGGACCATGTGTGCTCATAGGCTCAGCACATCCGTGCTTACTCGACAGGCTCAAGCAGAGGCCCAGAAGCCTTAGGTTACTTGCTCAGGGCACACAGCAGTCAGGAAGGAAACCTGACTTGTACTCAGTATGCTCTTATTCTTGTGGGCACCTCTTGTCTGCAATTAACCAACTCAACTCGCATTCCTCTCGGGTCTGATACTGCTCCAGTGCGGTTCCAGTGTGCTATTCTTAGATGGCGTGAATGGTGGGAAAGATGGTGATGCCAAACCCTCCTGTCCTTCGGCAGTTGGTCCAAGCACGCGATGGCAAAGCCCGTGGAGAACTCCCAAGTTGCTTTCTAACATTTATTTGCTTGCGTATTTTTTTTTAAATCCTGATTTGCTCCACAAAGGATTGAAGGTGAAGTTTTCAAATAAACCCGTGTCAGTCTAAGCCCATCTAGAGGGGCATCAGCCGCTAGCCAGGCTGTTCAGCACATGAACGGAGCCCCCCGTGTATGAAGAGACCCCTGCTAGGAGTTATGGGGAGTGACACAAGAAGGCAGTGGGGCTTGGAGGAACTTTCACGCTAATTGAGGCGAGAGGAAAAGCAGACATAAGTACAAATTACAACACAAACAACATGCTCGCCCAGAGAATGAACTACAGCTGTACCAGAACACGCTTAGGCGGTGGAGTGATTGGGACAACGTGGACAGTCAGGTGGATTTAATTTAAGGACACTTCATGGGAGAGATGAATCTGGATATTTGGCTTTTAAACACAATTCAAGTAGAGAGCCATACTGGGAAGGTTTGTTTACAGATATTTATCTAGGCATCTGGGCCCTTGAATGGGCATTGTCTTCACCTGACCTGTGAGTGACCTTGATGCAGTGTGGGGGCTCTGCAGCTCTGTTGAATAGCCCCCAGCCTTGCTTGGGGCTCCGTGCAAAATTATTGAATAAGCTTTCCACTGCAGACAGACCCAGGAGCAGAGGTGGGGGGGTGTGAAGTCCATAACCCTGACCAGCAGCTGAGAGCACTGCTCCAGGGCCCTCCCCAAGGCTGTCCTCCTCCGAGGACATCCTAGAACATTCTGTCTGGAGATGATGAGGACATCTATGCTTTCCCTGTTGCTAGCCACCCTCCTCTCATCCACTCAGCAAATAGTGATTGAGCACCTACTCTGTGTCTAATGCCGGGAATCTAGCAGTGAACACACTGAACCAAGCCCTGCC
>NW_012107797.1:1114613-1133036 GCF_000951045.1 Mandrillus leucophaeus | reverse complement strand
TGAGCGAGGGGGATGAGGGAAGCCTAGGGAGTACTTGCAAATGGCCAGGGTCCCAGGACAGCAGCAAGCAAGATGGCCCCTGGAGAGGAAGGTTGGGGGACTAGAGCATCTGGCTGGGAGAAAGGGCAGCAGCTGCAGTGGGCAGCATGGGGCACAAGGAAGACGTCAGTGCTGTGGTTCTGAAGGTGGACAATTTTGTGATGACAGCTAGCCTGCTAGGCCAGAGCCGTCTGGTGGCCAAAGTGCGGGTGGAGGCCACCCCAGGGACTCCGCAGGGTGCTGGGTTGAGAGCAGACCCTGGGCTGGCCCCGCCCAGAGACTGGGATTCAGCAGGTGTGGGATGCCTGGGGATCTGCAACTGTAGCAACCACTCTTAGGTGCCTGCAGGCAGCGTGGGCTTAGAGATCTGGCAGATACTGAAACCAGCGAGGATGGGGGCAGGAGGCAGGGAAGGGCTTGTGTTCCTACAAGAGAGTGGCTTGGAGGCCAGGACAGTACTGGCACGGGAACACAGGGAAGACTGGGCCTCAGGAAAGAAGCCATTGTTGAGCAAAGGGAACTGAGTGGGCTGAGATCAGCTCAGGACACTGTGGTCACCCACACAGGACTGCAAGGGAAGCCGAGAGCCCACGTGGTGTTATCTGGAAGACGGGATTCCAGGACGGCTCCACAGGTACAGGAGCCAGTTCACAGGATGAGGGTGATGTCTGGAGCAGGACCATGTGTGCTCATAGGCTCAGCACATCCGTGCTTACTCGACAGGCTCAAGCAGAGGCCCAGAAGCCTTAGGTTACTTGCTCAGGGCACACAGCAGTCAGGAAGGAAACCTGACTTGTACTCAGTATGCTCTTATTCTTGTGGGCACCTCTTGTCTGCAATTAACCAACTCAACTCGCATTCCTCTCGGGTCTGATACTGCTCCAGTGCGGTTCCAGTGTGCTATTCTTAGATGGCGTGAATGGTGGGAAAGATGGTGATGCCAAACCCTCCTGTCCTTCGGCAGTTGGTCCAAGCACGCGATGGCAAAGCCCGTGGAGAACTCCCAAGTTGCTTTCTAACATTTATTTGCTTGCGTATTTTTTTTTAAATCCTGATTTGCTCCACAAAGGATTGAAGGTGAAGTTTTCAAATAAACCCGTGTCAGTCTAAGCCCATCTAGAGGGGCATCAGCCGCTAGCCAGGCTGTTCAGCACATGAACGGAGCCCCCCGTGTATGAAGAGACCCCTGCTAGGAGTTATGGGGAGTGACACAAGAAGGCAGTGGGGCTTGGAGGAACTTTCACGCTAATTGAGGCGAGAGGAAAAGCAGACATAAGTACAAATTACAACACAAACAACATGCTCGCCCAGAGAATGAACTACAGCTGTACCAGAACACGCTTAGGCGGTGGAGTGATTGGGACAACGTGGACAGTCAGGTGGATTTAATTTAAGGACACTTCATGGGAGAGATGAATCTGGATATTTGGCTTTTAAACACAATTCAAGTAGAGAGCCATACTGGGAAGGTTTGTTTACAGATATTTATCTAGGCATCTGGGCCCTTAAATGGGCATTGTCTTCACCTGACCTGTGAGTGACCTTGATGCAGTGTGGGGGCTCTGCAGCTCTGTTGAATAGACCCCAGCCTTGCTTGGGGCTCCGTGCAAAATTATTGAATAAGCTTTCCACTGCAGACAGACCCAGGAGCAGAGGTGGGGGGGTGTGAAGTCCATAACCCTGACCAGCAGCTGAGAGCACTGCTCCAGGGCCCTCCCCAAGGCTGTCCTCCTCCGAGGACATCCTAGAACATTCTGTCTGGAGATGATGAGGACATCTATGCTTTCCCTGTTGCTAGCCACCCTCCTCTCATCCACTCAGCAAATAGTGATTGAGCACCTACTCTGTGTCTAATGCCGGGAATCTAGCAGTGAACACACTGAACCAAGCCCTGCCTGCCCATCTCCCATTCCCTGTGTCTGGAAAGTGAGAAGATTGGTCTGCTGCCTCCCTGTCCCACCCATGCCCTCATCTTCTTAAGATGAAGGAAATTGTTCACTTTATCAAGCAAGACAGACCTGCTGCCTCCTCAGGGAGAAAGCGCTGCAGGAAAAGGCGGGAGAGAAGTCCTTAAGTCACCACGACAGCCCCGCCCTCGCTGGGTCAGCTACGAGGGTGGGAAGGCAAGAGCCCAGTGGCTGAGCTGGAGTTTTGGGCTCAATGGGTAATTTAAAGCGATGGTGCAAGAAGTGAGGATTTCGGAGGCTGTCCCCATAGATGACCCAGGATGGGGTGGGCAAAGAATCCAATTAGATAGGAATTGATCCAAACTATAGTAAACCCTCTGGAGCTGGGGGGAGGGGCTTAGCAATGAGTTTTAGAAATGGTGGGCGGCATCTGAAACCCAGGGTGTCAGCACCGCCCAGGAACGGCGTCTAGAGTGTCCTCGTGGATACACACAGCTCCGAAAGGGGTTCACAGTGGGAACTGGGACAGGCGAGGCCCTCCACCCAGTGAAAACTAGGGAAATATCAACACCAGAGAGCCTTCAGGAAGGGAAGCCAACTTCACTGGGTCTAACACTGGAAAAGTCTGGAGACTTCAAGACAAATGAAGAGGGCTTTGTGTGCCCCAGCAGAACTCCACTGTGGGCAGCAGAGAATGAGGACTTTGGTCTTTTCCTCAAGTCCCCACCAAATGAAGGTGGCCAGCAACTAACTAGGCTTTACTCCTGAGCTCACTCGCCATCCCCTCGGATAACTCATACCTCGGAGGAGGAGGTTTTTCTTCTAATAACTCGAAAGCCTTCACATGCCCCACTTAGTCCCTGTGTCTCAGAGCTGTTGGGGTCCCCTGGGCCATTTCCTCAGCGTAGGAGGGACAGGTGGGTAGTAGGTGGGAGTCCACCCCAGTTCTGGCTTCAGGCATCACTCCTGCAGACCAGCTTGGGGAGGACCCCTGCAGCGTGCCCCGGCCCCGCCTGAGGGGTAGACCTTTAACACTGGGTTCACCTCTGGGATACCTGGGAAGGACCTAGAGGGTGAGGTTTGCTGGTGTCTACTCAGCTCCCCTGCAGTTCTCAGTTGTTTTTCCAACAACAAACCGGCCTCCAGAGTGAGAAACTGGGTACCCCTGGGAACTTGAGGGAGGACACAGCTGCCCTCCCACTGAGGGCTCCGAGGAAAGTCTAAAGGGGATGTTCTGAAAGGGGCTCAGCCCTCGGCACAGAAAACAGCAGTCCCCCAACCCTAGGACACACTGTCAGGCTCTGTCCCTGCCCCACCCCAGACCTGCCCAGCAACAGACCCACCAGGAGGTCCTGAGTATGCGGTGATCCATCCCCATTCCCACCGCAGTGGAGTGGGTGGCGGGAGGGGAGAGTCCTACCTAATTCCTCCTGGCTTATCAGCTTGCCAGCAGTTCTCCTGACACTCAGCACCCCCTCTTGTGTTGCTCTGTCCTCCACGTGGAAGTCAAAGGTGCTGGCTGGTCCCAGCATCATGACTGGTGCAAGTGAGTAAATGAAACAGAGCTGTTCCAGCCTCTCCCTCCCCATTACCCCTCCAGGCTCTCATAAGTCCCATCTCCTCCCTGCTCCGGGCAGCACATCCAGCCCTGGATGTTTCGCTCCTTCTTATGCCATCCCTGTCTAGAGTGCTCAGACTCTGACACTGGAGCCCAGCGAGGCTCAGCTGCACCTGTTACCCATGGGGACAGCTGCTCCTGCCTTGTCGTCTGGCCGTCCAGCCCCAGCGGGGCCTGGGAGCTTCTACCAAGCTGCAATATCCTGACATGGGGATCCGTGGGACTGCAGTAGATGGAGAAGGCATCTCTCTGGATGAAAGGCAATGCTTGTTTCTTTAAGGTGTGTGCCATCCGGAGTGTGGTGACAAAGGCTGTGATGGCCCCAATGCAGACCAGTGCTTGAACTGCATCCACTTCAGCCTGGGGAGCGTTAAGACCAGCAGGTAACGCATGTCCCAGAGCCCTGTGGCTCACCACTCAGTGGTTCTTTCCAGTTGTATCTTTAGTCCCTCCATGTCCTGATGCCCCAGTTAGGAATTAATGTAGTACCCCCAAACAATCATGACACTGAAGTTAACTGCTTTGGAGTTTTTAAATTTTTAGTAACTTGGCATTCCTATCATACAAGTCATATACATCCATTACGGAGAAATTAAAAGCTGTGGCACATTGGCGTCCGTGCTTATAAACCCTTTTCTATCCATGTTGTTAAAGAGAAAGAGGTCATGTTGGGCATGCCAAGGCTGCCCCAGAGGGCCCGGAGACGGATGCAATTCAAGGCCCTGGTGCTGCCCTCACAGCCTGTTGATGGTCTTTTTCTCAGTGTCTCTGGACTCTGGTTGGGTGTGGGACTTTCACTGAGTGAAAGTTTTGCTGAGTTTACCCCAAGAGAGGATATCGGGAGCTCTGACCTGGGCCCCTAGGTATATGGCCAATTGCCGGGTTCGGGCTGACCCTTCTGTGGTGAGTGAGCCCTCCTGTGTGGCCTGCAGTCAGGCCCTGAGCTCTGTCCACTGAGCTCCTCTAGCTCCTGGCATCACCACTTCCTCAAATTCTCTTCCCTGACAGTCCTGCAGCTGCTCTGTTGTCCATTCTCATTTCACAAACTTCCCTGAGCACCTATCATGCGCTGCATGTGCCAGGCCTGGGAGGCCCTGATGACAGGACACTGCTAGGCTCCCCAAAGGCCTGGGTGACAGATGCACCCACCAACCACTGGTGCACACCCATGAGGGCTCAGGCACGGGTGCAGCCGTGCACAGTGGAGCCAGGTGCCCATGTGGCTCTCGTGGCATCCTAGAACTCCCAGCCACAGCGCACTCACTGGCCAAAGTGCAAAGGCTGTCACCCTGCTGGCCTTACTCACTGCCCATGAGACTCACTCCCTGAGGGCACCCGAGAGAGGGTTTTGCCAGAGCCGACAGCTCCAAAAGTCAAGTACCAACCTCACGATGCCCTTGGGAAACCATGCACACCCTCAGGACTTTTCAGTGGGGCTAGCTTTTAAAAGAAAGGATTCCCAGGTTCTGTGCAAGGCCTCCAACCTTTCCACCTGTGTATGTAGGAACCTCAGAACTGCACTCACCAAGACAAAGGGCATCATGTTTGACATTCACTCCTGAAGCCTTTGTTTCCTCAAAGGAAACAAAGGAGCGGGCATGGGGCTGGGGCTGGGTTGACAAGGCCCTCACCCTCCTGCCTTTGCTCCTACAGGAAGTGTGTGAGCGTGTGCCCCTTGGGGTACTTTGGGGACACAGCAGCAAGACGCTGTCGCCGGTGCCACAAGGGGTGTGAGACCTGCTCCGGCAGGGGTGCGACACAGTGCCTGTCTTGCCGCCGCGGGTTCTATCACCACCAGGAGATGAACACCTGTGTGACCCTCTGTCCTGCAGGATTTTATGCTGATGAAAGTAAGTGGCATGTTCGTGGGCACAAGAACTGATGAGCCAGCCCCAACTTTCTGGGCCTGTGCCCTCTCTCCTGGGAGAATTTCCCAGCCTTCTGCTTCCTGTATATTTTGTTGTTCCTAATAAGGACTTTCAACAGAGGAAGGAGGCAGAGATGATGAAATCAAAGCACCCAGGCCTGTTAGTTAATAGCACTTCCCCCACAGACCTGGCCAGGAGAAGTTCCAAGTGATGCTGAAAGAAATCCTGGCCTTACTCGCTGTCCAGGGAATTTCACACATCTGCACCAGAGTCAACATCCGCTATTGAGCAAGGGCAGAGAGGTGGCTAGGGCCAGCCACTCTTGGGCTCAGTCTGATTTCAGGTACCAGGAGAGGAGGTCCTGCTGTCTGTCCTGTAATTTCTCCTCCAGGAAAGACTCTGCCATCAGCTTCTCTGTAACAGAGGATGTGTGCACTGGGCATGGGTCAGGGCATATGGAATTGGCGGTCAGAGCTGGGGGCAAGCCCTCCTAGGCAGAGCTGCTGAGATGAAATTGGGATTTAAGTGTGGGCAGAAGGTTTGCAGACCTCCAAAAATGAAAAGGAGCTGCTGACCAATGTCAGTTGGGCTCAGAAGGGATGGGTTGGTCTTTGCGGGGCATTTTACAGGTAGCATCCACACCCCTAAACACTAGACAGGCAGTGTTTTCCTCCTTCCACAGGTGGGGAATCAAAGCTGCGCAAGGGCAAAGGCTAGTCATGCTGGAGGTGGGACTGTAACTCAGAGCAGCACGGCCAGGTGTCTTGCTGGCCTGCTCTCCCAGGAGGGTGGGGGAATGGACAGGAGTTCTAGGCCCAAGACCCCATGCCAGTGTTTTAGTAATTCACCTTGCCCTGAGAGACGCAAAAGGAGGGCTTGGGTTAAATTGACGGGGGATAGTTGTCAAACACATTAAAGAAGCTACCGTTTGACATTCGTGGTCTTCCAGGTAGCAGGCCTCCCCACAGCCCTCCTCTCGGGGCCCTTGCTGCTCAGGGTGGGTCATTGATCCAACCTGTCATGGCATTGCTGTTACCCCTGTGGACAAGACCCAGGAAATCTTTAAAGACATATAAAACTATCAAATAACCAGACTCCCCCCGCTTTTTTTTTTTTTTTTCCTCTGAGATGGAGTCTCGCTCTGTCACCCAGGCTGGAGTGCAGTGGTGTGATCTCAGCTCACTGCAACCTCTGCCTCCTGGGTTCAAGCAATTCTCCTACCACAGATTCCCAAGTAGCTGGGATTATAGGCATGCGCCATCACACCCGGCTACTTTTTTTGTACTTTTAGTAGAGACAGGGTTTCTCTATGGTGGACAGGCTGGTCTCGTACTCCCGACCTCAAATGATCCATCTGCCTTGGCCTCCCAAAGTGCTGGGATTACAGGTGTGAGCCACCTCACCCATCCCAGACTCCCTTTAGAGGGGAAACAAAAAGTCATGCAAGACACATTTCACAGCCTTTGCGAACGCCTGTTCTGGGCTGCCAACCAGACCTTTGCAAAGAATGCAGACACCTTCATCCCCACCCCCTTCCCAAGGGCACAATTGGCCGCCCTCCTTCACCCCGACATCCTCACTCAGCCCCTGCTTTATGGCATATGATGCCACCTGTGAGGGGGCCCTGCGGCGGGGACATGCACAGGTGTAGCAAGCAGCTGTTAGCTCCCAGGCCCAGAGCACCCCAGTCACTTAGGAGTGGTGCATGGTGGTGTTTAATGAGGTGCCAACCCAGATAATAACTTATGACATTGCAGATGGGAGTTGGGGTGACCCAGAACTTCCCCAGGAGGCACGATGACTCACCATAGGTTCCTGTCTCGCCATCTAGAGCCACCAGATCTTCATATATAGGTTTCCCTGGGAAAGCACTGTGGAGAGCAAGTAGCAGCCTCAGGCTCCCCACCCCCCTACCTGCCCACACCTGGCCACGTTTATGAAGATTTCCACCTCATTAAACTCTACTTAGCCCACCAGGAATTGGCCTCCATCCCTGTTGAAATAAGTGAAACCACCTCAGAGGCCTGGTGGTTGTCTGAGGACTTTAATTTACCTCAGAAAGGGGAGGTGAGAAATCTGTGACCCCACACCAGGTACAAGCAGCCTCTGGCTGCTTTATTTCTACACATTCTGGAGGTGGACTCGGGGAACAGCCCACCTACACCCCTGCTTTGAAATGCCGGGGCCCTGCTTGCCCAGATTTGATTCCTGTCAGTGCCGTCCCTTCTCTTTTCTTATCTTGCTATTTTTCTCCAGGTCAGAAAAATTGCCTTAAATGCCACCCAAGCTGTAAAAAGTGCGTGGATGAACCCGAGAGATGTACTGTCTGTAAAGAAGGATTCAGGTAAAAACCCCCCTCGAAACCTGAAGAATGTCAGGGTGGTGGTGCTGTTTTGAGTTTGTTATGGATTTACCACATTTTCGCATTTCTCCTAAAAGCTGAACTGTCAGAGGCCCAAAGCCATTGAGGGTAAAGATTCCGAGTCCTGGAAATCATGTGTCCACTTAGAGATGGCTGTGTAGGATGGAAAGTGAGAGGATGGGTGGAATCTCTATGTTTCACACAACATGGGCGAATTGGGCAAAGCAGCACTTGATTGCATCACATGCAGCACAGGGCTGTGCCCAGATCCACCTCCTTTCGCTCCAGCACCTCCACCTGCTCCAGTTCCCCTCCCTGTCTGGGCCAGGGGTGGGCTGTAGTGGCTCACCCACCCTCTCTCGTCTGCATCCCTTGGTCTTCTGTTTTTTTCCCAGCTCCTGACATCTTCACTGCTTCCTAAGGATGCTCTTTACATTCGTGGTTCTCCCTGTTCCATCAGACTCAGCCCCATAAAGCTCAGCATGCATTTTCTTAAAAATCGTTCTTCTGGGTTAATGATTGTTCTTGGAATATTTTGAAATGTTTCTTTAGCCCATTTTATGCAACCAAATTCCTTTTAATGCAACCAAATATACATTACCTATTCCTCCAAATTGCTGTCTAAAATCTTAGAACATTCTGTTCAAAATTTGGTGGGGGGATACTCCCATAGTAGGGAGACTAGCACCATGGTCCACACTGGAAGGATCACCTCATGTTCAAATGCAGGTTCTGATGCAGCGGGTCTGGGTAGAGCCCACTACTCTGCATTTCAGCAGGCTGGCAGTGATGAAGATGCTGTGGTCCAGGCAGGGAGTTGCTTTTGCAGAGTGAGGCGGTGGAGGGATGCAACATACCCCCAGCCCCATCTCCCTTCTCAAATGCTATGAGGACTGGAATTCTCCATAGCAGAAGTTCCTTTTTTGGAGTAAAGAACAAAGGAAGAAAACTTACTGAGCATATCTTCTCTTATTCCAGGTGCTTGCACCAATACTGCCTTATTTAATCTTTGCAGCAACCTATGAAGTAGACATAATTCTTACTCGCATTTTACAAACAGGGGAGATGAAGTTTCCCCAGGAGGCACTATGCTACTATCTTCATTTCCTTCAGCCTGCCCCTTTCTTCCAGATGAGAGTATTGGGGAGAAGAGGACCGCAAGCAGCTGGGAGTCCAGGAGAGGGAAGGCAAAGCAAGGCCCCCAAAGTCACGCATCACATCTGCTGTCATTTAAACCTGTTGGCTGGACAAGGCAGGATTAGGAGTGAAAGGATGAACTGGCCCAGGAAAGGGATCCCCCAAAGAGATAAAAGTTGGAAGAGGAAGGAGGAGACATTCAGCTGGCAGCCTGGGAGAGGCCAGCTTTGATGTCCCAGACTCTGTAGGTCAGGCAACCCAGGAGTGGATCCTCAACCCAGGCTGGTAGCTGGGGGTATCAGGAAGAGGAGGCTCTATGTTCCCAGTACCCTAGAACCTGCCTGTTTCCCAGCAGAGAAGCGCTGAGGGATCCCAGGGAATGCATTTATGCATCCTGTCCCATCCTGTAGGAGAGAGAAATCAGATACTCAATTCAGGAATAGTGTGCTAAAGAGAAAATGCTTCCTGGCAGTAGCCCCGCCACATAGAAGCAGTGGTTCCATCAATGACAAGCTTTCAGAGAGGCATGCAAACTCCAGACACATCACCAGCCATCAGCCACAGAAAGCTTCCGTTTATTACCCAATATCCTCTTAAGCTGTGACTTCAAATCACTGCAGTCATGTTAAAGCAACAAGAGAGCAGCCGAGCCGCCGAGCCGCCGCCTCCGGCCATCCATCTCTTCAGGGGGATCAACACAGGAAGGGTTTGCAGGGGAATGTCAGTTATTAAAGACATGATTTAACTGCCATTCGCAGTAGGCATGGCACCATGAAGAGGAAGGCCCTGGGTGGGTGTCCACCATCCATGCAGAGGAGCTTGCAAACGTACGGACATCTTCCTGCTAAGTGCAGGTGTAAGAGATAGGAAAAGCCAGTGTTTTCGCCTACTCTCACACACAAAATGTAACACACTTCACCTCTGGTAGCCAAAATGTGTGGGTTTTTCCCCACACACCAAGCAGTTCTCCAGTGAACACCAATTGGGTGTCCCATAAGATATATATAATAAATACATAGCTCAGCCTGAATGCGCTGGTTCACACCTGTAATCCCAGCACTTTGGGAGGCTGAGGCATGCAGACCACTTGCGGCTAGGAGTTCGAGACCAGCCTGGCCAACATGGCAAAACCCTGTCTCTACAAAGAATACTAAAATTAGCCAGGCATGGTGGTACATGCCTGAATCTCAGCTACTCGGGAGGCTGAGGCAGGAGAATCGCTTGAACCTGGGAAGCAGAGTTTGCAGTGAGCTGAGATCGTGCCACTGCAGCACTCCCGCCTGGGTGACAGAGTGAGATCCTGTCTCAAAAATAAATAAATAAATAAATAGCTCAATTCTGACACTACTAGATAGTGTCACATCCTACAAATTGAGGGCTCAGCCCAAGACTGCCCCACTTTGATGCCAATCACAAGTCCCACGTGGTGACCTGTGCTTCTGAATGACCAGCTACCAATCGGATTTCCCATGACCCCTCCTTGGGTTCGATTAATTGGCTAAAGCAGCTCACAGTGAAAGACATTACTTACGTGTACCCATTTATTACAAGGATATGATGCACAGCTAGATAGAGATGCGGAGGGTGAGGTTTGGAAGGGTTGAGCGCTGGACCTTCCATCCCTATGGGGCTGGGTTGTGCTACCCTCCCAGGATGTGGGATGTGTTCTTGTTCACCAACCCAGAAGCTCTCCAAACCCTGATCTTTTGGGTTTTTTATGGAGGTTTTGTTACATAGCCATGATTGATTAAATCATTGGCCACTGGTAATCAATTCAGCCTTCAGCCCCTCTCACCTCCCAGGAGGGAGATCAGAGTAGTAGGGCTAAAAATTCCAATGTTCTGATCACATGGGTGGTTCCCTGGCAGCCAGCCCCTGTCTAGAGGCTACCCAGGAACCCCCCAGTCATCAGTTATTAAAGACATGTAGCACTTTGGTAATTGCAAGGGTCTTAGGAGCTGTGTGCCAGGACAAAAACCAAACATATATTTCTTATTATAAATCCCAGTGTCATAGCAGGAGTCACCGGCTCTGACAGATGCACCGCATAGCATTTGCTCAGTATGGTTAGTGGCAAACCCATTTAAAACGTGCACATCACATACAGTATAATCTCAGGAACTAAAGAGATAATTGTAGGTGACATTTATTCACACTGCTGTGTGCCAGACACTGAAATGTTTATGGGTATTAACTCATTGAGTCCTCCAAGCGACTTTATGATGTAGAAACCAATTAACAGGAAGGAAAACGGAGATGCAGAGAGGCTGGCAGGCTTGCTTGGGGTCGAACACTGGGAAGTGGCAGAAGCCATCCGAATGGGTGGTATAGCTCAGCATCTGTGTCTCTGTCCAGCACTTGGCTGGCTGGATCGAGGTGAGGGCAGGCACAAACGGGGTGAAAGAGGAAGGCAGGGGCTGCATTTGACAGGCCTGCTAGGGCTCTAGAGGGCGTCTTATTTCAAGTTCATTGCGAAGCTGCAGAAGGTTTCAAGCAAGAGAGAGACAGGAGCAGGTTGGGGTTCAGGGCCAGCTTTGCCGCCAACAGCCCCATCACATGTCATAAATGCCGACACTTCAAGAGGGACTCGACACTGAGACTGAGCTAGCGTGCCACCAGTGATGACCCACACAGCTCCACTTCTCTTCATGAGGTTTGGATTCAAGTTGGAGAAATGGCAGTAAGGAAAAGCTATCACTGGGTTGGACGGAGCCCGGCGCCTGCTGCATAGTAATGGGAGCTCTGCTTCCCAGGGCCTCGTGGCCGTTCCTGCTGGGCCCCCAGCCGACTACGGGAGGACTTTCCCAACTTTCCTTAGCTGAGAACTTTTGGTGACACAAAGAACTGTGCCTCAGCCACTTACATTTCCTCTTGGGACAGGCTTTAGAGGGCAAATCATAATTTAATTAGACTTTTGGCATGGATGTGGAAATCTGCCTCTTTCTTTTCAACAGCCTTGCACGGGGCAGCTGCATTCCTGACTGCGAGCCAGGCACCTACTTTGACTCAGAGCTGATCAGATGTGGGGAATGCCATCACACCTGCGGAACCTGCGTGGGTGAGTTCACTGCCTGTGGAGGCCTCGGGCCAGCGTTACCCAAGCGGGTAGGCTACTGCCTTGAGACCGAGAAAGCCCTAGGACTTCATGGGCTTCTGCATTTATTGCAGCATTAAAATGCAAAGGCAAAACAAGGTACAAAGGCTGTACCAGGGACTGGGGGCAGGGAGAGTGGAGATTTAATGTTTAATGGTTACAGAGTCTCAACTTGAGAAGATGACAATTGTTCTAAGGATAGATGCTGGCGATGGTTACGTAATAGTGTGAATGTCCTTAATGCTGCTGAACTGTGTACTTAAAAATAGCTGAGATGGTAAATTTTGTGTTCATTGCAGTGGCTCATGCCTGTAATCCCAGCACTCAGAGAGGCAGAGGTGGGAGGATAGCTTGAGCCCAGGAGCTCAAGACTAGCCTGGGCAGCATAGTGAGACCCTGTTCTCCATAAAAGGAAAACATTTTATTGGAAATCTTTTTTAAAACCATGTTTTTAAATTTCAAACAAAGTCCCAAAACAATGCAAAGGCCCACTTTGAACAAGGAGCCTGAATTTCTCATTAGAAATCCAGCCAGGCAGTGGCTTACTTCAGACGGGGAAAGGGATAAGGGATGCTCAGCCACTCAGGCCATCTTGTCTCGGAGCTCAACTCTTGCTGTGGAAAGGTGCGGACAGAAACACAACACCATAAACATTGAGAGGGCTTTGGGAGAGGTGGGAATGGATCCAGGTGGGGACGGGGATGTTTTCAAACATAGCCTTAGTTCTTTGTACCTGTCTTCACTTATTTTGAATAGTTGGTTCAAAGAAGAAAAGAATTCTATAAACAATTTTACATGTATTATAATTTCCCACAAAGATGATGGCACGAATGTCTCCCAGGCATAGTTTCTATGCAGAATGGTAGAGAATTCATTCATTTTATTGGGTTTTGTTTTGCAGAGCTATTTGCACAAGTAAGTTGAAGTGCACCATCAGTCTGTGGGCTCAGATATGTTTTGGGTTAAGTTTTCTCCTCTCCCCTTCCTGCCCCTGGTACTTTGGTCCTTTCTAAGAAACTCACATCATATGAGCTTTTTCTGCAGTAATACTTTAAGAATTAAGTCTCTACTGGCCAGGCGCAGTGGTTCATGCCTGTAATGCCAACACTTTGAGAGGCCAAGGCGGGTAGATCACCTGAGGTCAGGAGTTCAAGACCAGCCTGGCCAACATGGCGAAACCCTGTCTCTACTAAAAATACAAAAACTAGTCAGGTGTGGTGGTGGGCACCTGTAATCCCAGCTACTGGGGAGGCAGAGACACAAAAATCACTTGAAACTGGGAGGTGGAGATTGCAGTGAGCTGAGATCACACCCCTGCACACTTCAGCCTGGGCAACAGAGTGAGACTCTGTCTAAAAAAAAACAGAATTAAGTCTCTACTAAATCACAGTTGCCATTATACTACTGTTCCTCAGAAATGCTGCAGAATGGGCACACCCCTCCCCATGTGGCCAACCATGAGTACCCCATGCAGCTATCTGCCGTACTGTCGTGGAATAGACAGGCATGATAAACCAAGGCTATGGCCAAGGCCGGTGTCCTCCTATGATTGCCACGCTGACCCCAGACCACCCAGGGGAGATACGTCCTCCTCAGTTCCCTCCTGGGGCAGTCCTGAAGGCCACAGTGCTCAGCATCTGGATGGGTTCCACCCGCTGGCAGCTCAGCAGATTTCCCTAGCAGTTTGCCTGTCACCTTTTTGTCTATTATTTTTATTATTTGTTTCTTTGACTTATTTAGCCCAGATTGATTAGGAAGCATCACTGATGTTGCTTACTTAAATTTCATAGTCACTCAAATCCATAACATTCAGGCATACCATTTTATAACTCTTTGATTTCAATAATTCACTTTTCTTTCTCTGAGTCCCCAGATTGCCTGATGGCAAAAAGCTTTGTAGAGTCACTTGGACTTCTCATCTCAAACCAGTGACTTCTCCATCACTTCAGCTATTAAATTCATTGGTGAGCAGGTCCACAGCTCTAGGGAATCTCCCCTGTGCCCCATGCCCTCTGGCGTGGGGTTCTTTCTACGCTCCTGGGAACGTGTACATCTATCTCTTGGCAGCCTCTTGGGAGAGAGACCTCATTTTCCTCCTCTGAGTCGCTGGAGGCTTCTTGCTACATGTCAGGTGTGGACCTCATTGGAGACATCTGTTCTCAGCTGCCCACTTCGTGTGCCCTGGAGACTCAGGCCCACCTGGCATTCCCCTCCCTGCTCCCATTCAGTGACCACTGCTGCCCACCACCCACCCAGGGGCCTGGGCACAGTCATGGGGAGGGTTGGAGTCAGGCATGAGTGCTTGGGGTAGGACCTGGTGGAATCTGCCCCCACCCTTGGCTCACAGTGCTCCAGTGCACTTGGCAGGCAACTCGATTGAGATGAGCCTCTCATCCTCCTGAGTCCAGGTGCCCCGTGTGTCTTGGCATGGAGGTTGTAATCCTTCGGGGCTGCTGGCACAGCTGGGTTAATGCAGTGGCCCCATGGGACTCGACTTACCCACCTGGGGCATGGCATGTGGATTAGCAGCTGGCAGCCTGCAGGGCACACACATACCAAGTTGCAGGGCAGTGCCCCAAGCACCTGTGACAGTCGGTCCTCATGCATGAGCATCCTATGCCTGAGATGGCACGACTTGAAACAGCAAATGAGAAACACTACAGCAGACCAAGAGAGATTACAAAAGAAAGGAAAATGGTTTCTGTTTCAATCCCTGTCATGGCACATTTTTGCAGCTTTTTGAACAAAGGCTCCATGTTTTCACTTTGTACTGGGCCCCGCAAATGACATAGCAGGTCCTGTATAAGCATAGCCCATTCTGCTGTTATTGCTATGATTGTGGGTGCTTTTAAAGTATTCAGAGTCTATAGAGACTTGTGACTTAATGGAATCCTTAAAAGACTTTCACTGAGTTATGAAATTCATATTTTTTAGTAGTTGAGAAAATAGGTCGCTTAGAAAATCAACCCACTTTAACAGCTTTTTTATTGTGATAAAATACAAGTCACATAAAATTTACCATCTTGACTATTTTTAGGCATACAGTTCGGTGGCATTAAGTGAATTTACATTTGTGTGCCACCATCACCGCCATCTCCAAATAAATGTGTTTTAACAACTTTGAAGCTTAATACATTGAGCATTCAACTAAGTACAAACGAGAACAAGCTTTCTCTCCCACTTTGGAGGCTCCACAAGTGTTAAGGACCCTGATGCTAGCGGAAGGACAGCGGGGGTGATGGGTTCAGCAGGTGAGGCATGAGAGGTACAACAGCAGGTCCTGAACAGCTCCCAAGCCCCGCTCAGAGTGGCGCCCCACCTTGTGCACGAGACCCACCCACCAGATGCTCCCAGAGATCAGCGACGGGGAGGGGCGGCGTTGGCCAAAGCATAAGAGCAGCCTCTGCTCCAGAACAACATAAACCGAACAGAGTCCCGACCCTGGGGTCAGCTCTTCCACAGCACCTCAGGAAGAGGGAGACACCCGCCATGAAGACGGTGGTTCTCAAGAGGCCCCTTGAGGGCCCTATGTCTGCCTCCTGCTCAAAACTCTGTGGCCTTCTCGACTTCACTCTTCCTGACTCTCAAAGGAGGAGCTTCTCCTGCATGAGCTCAGAATTCCCTCCCAGCCTTACAGCTGTGGTTCTGAGGTGTGGAGCCAGCCGCAGAGCCCAGGGCCTTGTGCTTGAGCCCTCCAGGCTCCAGAACCTCTGCAAAGGGCTTTTCCCTTGACACAGCGAGAGGCCCCATCTGAGTCCAGAGCAGACTGCAAGGCCTCAATCTAAGACCACAGTCAAACTGAAGCAGTCGCGGGGAGGTTTACTCTGGCATTGATTATCATAGAGCCCCTGAGATAATTTCCTCCCTGCCTGTAACCCTGTCCTCTGTCAGTCAGTGGCCACCTCACTGCCTCTCTCTGACGTCCCATCAGATGCTCCCTGGAGACACCTGGCCCAGAGGAGGTGCTATCTAGTCATCTAGTCCAACGTCTGACTCAGGTCGACAGTTCCTCCTCAGACCTTTAGCCAACCTGAAGGTTTTCCTCTATGACTCATGGCCCTTTGCTCAGAACTGTTGTCTCTTCGAGTCTCTCCTCCCTGCGCCATAAACCCTTAGTCTTAGGCATTTTTTTCTCTATTGTTGAAAACGCCCTGACTGTACACACCAAACACCGGTCAACACTATTGCCGAAGATCTCTTCTTTCATCTTCCCACATCATCATCTACAGCGTTCTGTGCAATGGAAGAGCCACAAATGCAAACCATGGCTGCAATTCGAAGTTGCCTAGTAACCACATCTTAAACAGTCAAACGAAACAGGCAAAAATAATTTTAGTAACATATCCTGTTCAACCTAATGTATCTAAAACGTTGCCATTTCAACGTGTATCCATATAAAAAATAAATGAGCTGTTTTATATTTTTTTATATGAAGACTTTGGCGCTGGATTTCAAGTGTTCAGGGAGCAGAAGTGGGCCTAGGCCTGTTGGAAACAGGGCCCATCATCGTCGCATGGCCAGTGGGCAGGTGTGCTCCCTCTGAGATCACCTCATGCCTTGATGTCCCCGTCTGTGAAATGGGGATGGTGATGCCCCCGTCCTGGGAGTGGGTGAGGATGGCCCAGCTCACAGAACCTGGGAAATGCCAGCTGTGGTGGTGGCCTGGGGGCTTCTGAATGGTACCCCTGATCTCACAAGGCCCTGAAGCAGGCCTGGGGCGTGGTCTTCTGCCAGCCATCCCTGATACCTTCTTCTTTTCGTGTATCTCTCAGGGCCAGGCAGAGAAGAGTGCATTCACTGTGCGAAAAGCTTCCATTTCCAAGACTGGAAGTGTGTGCCAGCCTGTGGTGAGGGGTTCTACCCAGAGGAGATGCCGGGCTTGCCCCACAAAGTGTGTCGAAGGTACGGTCTTCCTGGCAGGGAACGGCAGGCAGCTGTGTCCAGCAAAGGAGTGACTGGAGGGCAGAGTCTGGCAGCATCTTCCCCAGGGGCCGGGGGAGGGCATGTCGCATCACCCTACAGTGGATAGGAGCCCATTTACAGAGCTGGTTAGGGGCCTTCCTCCCTTTGTTCACTGAATGCATATTTGTTGGGTCCCTGCCGTGGGCCAGGCACTGTACAGCAACGGGATAGGATGGGAAGCAGAATAGCAAGGTGCTCACACCCCAGTGGATGTCCCTGCCCATGTCACACTCAGCATGCATCCTTTGCACTGTCGATAATCAGAGAAACCGTGTTTTGGGTTTAAAAAAATTTGTTTTTGGAGACACAGTCTTACTCTGTTGCCCAGGCTGGAGTGCAGTGGTGTAATGTCAGCTCACTGCAACCTCTGCCTCCGGGGTTCAAGCAATTCTCGTGCCTCAGCCTCCCGAGTAGCTAGGATTACAGACGTGCACCACAATGCCCAGCTAATTTTTGTTTTGGTTTTTGTTTTTGAGATAGAGTCTCACTTTGTCACCCAGGCTGGAGTGCAGTGGTGCTATCTTGGCTCACTGCAAGCTCCACCTCCTAGGTTCACACCATTCTCCTGCCTCAGCCTCCCGAGTAGTTGGGACTACAGGCGCCCGCCACCACACCCGGCTAATTTTTGTATTTTCAATAGAGACAGGGTTTCACCATGTTGGCCAGGCTGGTCTCAACTCCTGGCCTCAAATGATCCACTTGCCTCAGCCTCCCAAAGTGCTGGGATTACAGGTGTGAGCCACGATGCCCGGCCTAAAAAATATTTTTTAGTTAGATACTTTAGAGGAAGTAAAAAGATCCTGACAATTTCCTCATTCTAAAGCTATTTTCTGCACAATCAATGCACATGTATTTTACCCTTCCTATTCTCCTTTCGTGCTTCCTCCCATGCGTCCATCCACAGAGTCACCATTGTTATTTGATGGCCCTGGACCCTTCTGTTGTTGGATCTTAGCTGTTAAAGGAGAAGCCATTTGCTCTGGTCTCCTCTTTTCTGGCTAAATATTGCCCTATGCTGGGAGATCATGAACTCAGGACCCAGAACGGGGCAGGGCAACCTGTCTTATTCAGGGTGGGAGCAACAATGAGGAGTTTGAGGCAGCTGTGAGGGTGCGATGATGGGTGTCGGCTGTGAGGGTGTGATGATGGGGGTGGGCTGTCAGGGTGTGATGATGGGGGTGGGCTGTGAGGGTGTGATGATGGGGTGAGCTGTAAGCGTGTATGATGGGGGTGGGCTGTGAGGGTGTGATGATGGGGTGAGCTGTGAGCGTGTATGATGGGGGTGGGCTGTGAGGGTGTGATGATGGGTGTGAGCTGTGAGGGTGTGATGATGGGTGTGAGCTGTGAGGGTGTGATGATGGGGGTGAGCTGTGAGGGTGTGATGATGGGGGTGAGCTGTGAGGGTGTGATGATGGGGGTGAACTGTGAGGGTGTGA
>NW_012107797.1:1102110-1113838 GCF_000951045.1 Mandrillus leucophaeus | reverse complement strand
TGAGCTGTGAGGGTGTGATGATGGAGTGAGCTGTGAAGGTGTGGTGATGGGGTGAGCTGCGAGGGTGTGATGATGGAGATGAACTGTGAGGGTGTGATGATGGGGTTGAGCTGTGAGGGTCTGATGATGGAGGTGAACTGTGAGGGTGTGATGATGGGATCGAGCTGTGAGGGTGTGATGATGGAGTGAGCTGTGAAGGTGTGGTGATGGGGTGAGCTGTGAGGGTGTGATGATGGGGATGAACTGTGAGGGTGTGATGATGGGGTTGAGCTGTGAGGGTCTGATGATGAAGGTGAACTGTGAGGGTGTGATGATGGGATCGAGCTGTGAGGGTGTGATGATGGAGTGAGCTGTGAAGGTGTGGTGATGGATTGAGCTGTGAAGGTGTGGGGTGAGCTGTGAGGGTATGATGATGGGGGTTGGCTGTGAAGGTGCGATGATGGGGGTGGGCTGTGAGGGAAGTGCCAGGTGTTAGCCTGCTTTCACAGTACTGTAAAGAAATACCTGAGGTTGGGTAATTTATAAAGAAAAGAGGTTGATTTGGCTCACAGTTCTGTAGGCTTAATAGGAAACGTGGCTCCAGCATCTGCTCAGCTTCTGGGGAAACCTCAGGGAGCTTTTACTCCTGATGCAAGGTGAAGCAAAAGCAGCACATCACATGGCAAGAGCAGGAGCAAGAGAGGGTAGGAGGCTGGGCACGGTGGCTCACGCCTGTAATCCCAGCACTTTGGAAGGCCAAGATGGGCGGATCACCAGAGACCAGGAGTTCAAGACCAGCCTGGCCAACATGGCAAAACCCCTTCTCTACTAAGAAAAAAAAAAAAATTAGCTGGATGTGGTGGTGTGTTCCTACAATTCCAGTCTTACAGGAGGCTGAAGCAGGAGAATCGCTTGAACCAAGGAGGCGGAGGTTACGGTGAGCCAAGATCGTGCCACTGCACTCCAGCGTGAGTGACAGAGCGAGACTCCATCTCAAAAAAAAAAAAAAAAAGGGAAGGAGTTGCCACATACCTTTAAACAACCAGCTCTCACATGAACTCACTCATCACCAAGGGGATGGTGCAAGGCCATTCATGAACGATCCACCTCATGGTCCAAACAGCTCCCACCAGGCCCCACCTCCAACACTGGGGATCACATCTCAACATGAGATTTGGAGGGGACAAATGTTCAAACCATATCGCGGGACTTCCGTCTGAAAAAGACTTAAAATGAGGGAGCCCTCGAAGGCTTGTGTCAGAGCAGGAGGGGTGCCCATGACTGGCTCCCAGCTGGGTACCTGTTAGCACTGGTAGATTCACCCCGCAATGGGGTCTGCCTCCCAGGCTGTGTGTAAGAACCACTATGGGTTGTAACCTATTCCGCTAGAAACAAACCCTACAGTGAGCCCATGAGGGACCACCGAGTCCTGGCACTTGTGTGACCCACAGGGACCTGGTGGCGGTTACGTATCTCTGCAAGCATCAGCCCCTTCTACTGGATTGCTGTAAAATAGGAAACTTGCCACCCGCTTGCAAGGTGCAGCCTTGCTGAGTCCTGCACAGGGCCCTGGGCACAGTTGTCTGAAGTTAAACCTTTCATGTTAACCAGTCAGCTGGTTCTCAGATAATTAAATATAGCAATCCAGGGAGAACTTGGAATTAAACAGTGATAATCACTTTCATTTGTCAAATGCCCTGGATTTCAGGGCATGCTGATTATGTCCACAGCTGTGCAACTGGACCCTTGCAGGCAGCCAGAGGCATTGGCACACCCTGCCCCCCAGGAGGTAGCAGGTGGCAACCCCGCCACAAACCTCTTTGGGCAGTGGAGGACAGGAGTTTCCTGGGTATTGTTCCCACATAAGGGGAAGCTTTCGGCCCTGCAGAGGCTGACAGTGCTGGGGCTGACACACCGGGTCTTGGAGAAGCACCCCCAGGAAGAGCGTCAGTGTGGACTCCTCCCAAAGGAAGCAAGGCCTTGGTCCCCTTGGTTCTGCAGGATCTCTCCCCATTCGGACAGCCTGAGCTGGTAGAGAACCACAGGCATCCTCCGGGCCCCAGAATGCTGGTGGACGCTGCGGCCGTCCGCTGCTGCTGTGCCAGGCAGCTCCGAGGAAGCATGTGGCCAGACAAGAGCTGCATTGAAACAAGCAGGCCAGGACACAGGCCTGCTGGGTTGGCAACTGCAGGTGGAAGCTGAGGCCCGAAGCTGAGAACAATGCATGATAAGTTCCTTAAGAGAGGGGCCGGACACCCTTAAGACCTAGTGAGAGGACCTAGCAAGAGCCAGCCTGGACAACTTGGAAGAAAAAGAGGCCTCTGTGGAGTGCTCGCCAGAGGGGTAGACAAATTTCTCATGCCCTGGCCCTTCCTCCACTTGCCCCCAGGCTTAGCGGGGACAGAGACTCTCAGGGGCACACCTTGAAGGGGCATGCCTTCTGCCAATGAGCATTCTGCATGCAGGCTGGAGCATGAAAGCATCAGTCTTCTGCATCCTGCTCCTGAACAGGCAGGAGGCTGATGGGAGTGGCCTCTGCAAGGGAACAGGGAGAGAGGGCTGCATTAGGCATCCCTGTCCTTCCAGAATGTGGCAGGGCAAAGTAGGTACCATAGATGGTTGCAGGTGTTTGGGGGTAAAGTAGGTACCATAGATGGTTGCAGAACCAGAAGCATCTTAAAAGCCACCCTGCCCAAAGCTGTTGCTGCCTACGAGGACCCGCTGCTGGGCACAGTAATCCTGATGGAAAGCAGGAGCTACACAGGAAACACAGGGTCTCCCAGGGAGAGCCGTCTGCACTGGCCTAATGGGGAGGGGAATGGTGATGAGCAGAATGGTGATGGATTATTTCCCTAAACCTCCAGAGGAGAGCCCAGCCTGGCCACCACCTTGCCCTGAGCCTCATGAGACCCTCAGTGGAGAGCCCAGCTGCGCCTGCCTGGACTTCTGCCTGCATAACGGGGAGCCCCTGAGTCGGTGTTATTTTAAGCTGCTAAGTGTGTGGCAACTTGGTATAGAGCAGGGGAAAACTGAGGCCCCTGCCATCGTACTGAGCTCAGTGAGGTTGTATTTGAAGAAGCAAGCAAGCCGTAACCGCCTGGCTGTCCACCGCAGCCCACTCCTCACCACAGTTCTTCATAGATGAAGCAACCCTTAGCCATGGCCTGGGAGCACTGGGCCCCTGGGTCCTCCAGACCACTGACATCTCTTTAAATGACTCAGCTTGGCCCTGGTTCTCCTCTCACCAATGGCATTGTCTGTAAGAGAAACCAGAGGGTCTGTGGGGAAAGTCATACCCTATACTGGGGCATAAGGGTTTGGTTGGTGGCTGTGCCACCAGAATGTGCAAGACCAGGTGTGGGGAGGGGGCAGCATGATGGGGGCAGACCCGTGGGGCTTCCCACAAGTGCACAACCCCCTCTGGCAAGTAGTCTGACCTGTCCTTTCGTCTGGGGCGGCCTGGATAGGAACATTAGAAAGGCTCCTGGATGTGAGTTTGCCTGTGGGGGTTACACATTTACAATTACAGACCAAGGACTTGAGCTCTAGGCTCAGCATCCTCAGACACACTAGGAATAAAACCCACCTCCCCCCCGGGCTGAAGTGATGCTGCAGCTGGGGCTCCAGAGCAGCAGAGTCAGTGATGAGACCAGACCCCATCAGAGGGCTGCTCTGCAAAGAGTCCCACGAGCAGGCCTGGCATCTGGGCATGGAAGGCTTCACACAGCAGGGAGGGGGCATCTATATAAAGCAAAGAACTGCCCCCCAGGGAGGCCCAGGCATCAGCACAACAAAGCTCCAAGCCCTGCCTATGGGGCCTGTTCCACCCTTAGCTGGCAACAATGGGGAGGTGGGCAGCTGATGCAAGCACTGTGGAGACTGAGTCACTGGGCCGTGGACTGACGACAGGCAGCAGCACAGCCGGGGTGCACTCCTTCAAGCACTCGGCCCGCATCGGCAAGTGCTTTCTGTAAAGGGCACAATGGTCAATCGCTTAGGCTTCTGGGGCCACACTGCCTCTGTCACAGCTACTGAGCTCGGCCACTGCTACACAAAAGATTGTAAATGAATGAGTGTGACTGTGGTCCAGGATAAATGCTGGTTGTGGCCCTTGGGCTGTAGTGCACCAACCCTCCTCTGAGGTCACGTTTACCCTGCATTAGAAATAGCCCTGGCCGTGGTCTCTGTCTGTGCAGGCTGGACCAGGACTGTCCGAGAGGGGCAGGAATTGTGGGGCATCTCTCCCACTCCCTGAGGGTAAGCAGGCATGGCCACATATAGGTGACAGCAGCCTTCTGGTCAGCTCGAGTCACATCCCTGGGTGGAATCTGGCCTGGACCACAAGCCTACAGCCATTGCAGCCTGGCAGCCACTGGACAGAGCAGACTGACACAGCTCTGGGAGCCATGTAGGGGAGGGGGGAGACTGGGTGCCAGGGACCAGGAGGGTGTCCAGGTGAGCTGCGGGAAGCCTCGGAGGCCTGGGCCTGGCCCCTGATCCTGGGCATGCTCCTGCCAACTGGCCATGGCTGTCTCTGCCCTCCCAGGGCAGTAGTGAGGTCAGACAGGAGAAAAGACATGCAGACACTTGGCCCCTGTGTCAGGGAATGGTGGGGGACACAGCCTCTCCACAGAGGACCGAGGCTGAGGGGGTGGGAAGGAGGTGCAGGGAGGTGAAGGTTCTGGGAAAGGAGCCCAGAGTGGTTGGGCTTCTTCCCCAGCCTTAGCAGGAATGGTGTCTTCCCACAGGTGTGATGAGAACTGCCTGAGCTGTGCAGGCTCCAGCAGGAACTGCAGCAGGTGTAAGACGGGCTTCACACAGCTGGGAACCTCCTGCATCACCAACCACACGTGCAGCAACGGTGAGCAGCAGCAGGGTTACCCTGGGTTACCCTGGGGCTGCCTGTGGAGGAGCTCAGCTGGCCAGCTTGTGCTCAAAAGAGAAAAGCAAAGCCACACAGGCACGGCGGCTCCACAGACAGGTGTTCGTGCCCCTGATCTGATTGACTGTCTGGGATTCCTCTAGCTGATTTGGAAGACAGCTGCCCTGTCTCCCAACTTCCCTCTAGGCCTCTCACACATTGACCAGAGAGGCCTCCCAGCCACTGCTGATCTGCTTATTGAGTGACTCTTAAAAATGATTTTGTCCTTGTACTGCTCCCACTGTCATGCCATAGGCCCCCGTGACCTGGGTGTGACATCCCATAAAAGAAGCCTGACCTTGGGGGTCAAAGCCAGGAAGCCTGGAGGGCCTCAGGATGAGGGGGACAGAGCCCAGAGTCAAGAACACGCTCAGCAGCAGCAATCCCAGCTCCACAGGGATCCAGCATGGACCTACATCTATGCTGCAGGAGAGCCCTGGCTCTGCAGTGGGATGGGGGACAAGGACAAGTTGTAAAAACAGAAACTTAAAAGGGGACTGAAGATAAGTGCCCAGTTTGGGAATTCCAGGCAACAAGGAGGGTTGGCAGAAGACTCGGGCCTGGAGGTCCAGTGCAGGAGCCATTATAGACACACTAGCAGGGAAGGGGACTCTGGCCCAGCAAGCAGCAGGGTGGAGCCACATGGGGCCAGCTCTGGGCACCACATTCTGACAGCCGGAAGAGGAAGGCGGTCTGCTCCAGTGTCCCTGGGTCAGGGCAGATGGTCCTTGGGCATGAAGCTGGCACTGGCCCTGCCCTGGCAGAGCATGGAGCTTGTAGAGGGCCCTGGGATGCCTCCTTGCCTGGTTACTGTTATTATTATTATTATTTTTTTTGGTGGGGGGGGTGGGAAGGTTGTCTAATTATGTCCCTTCAAAGGCCTGGAAACTCCCTCTTTAGGAAGTCACCTGCCCAGGTTTTGTATCCAGCCCAAAAAAGTGTGGTTGCCACTGGAGGGCCTCGAGGTCCACAGATGATGCATCCTCAAAGGCCTCTACACCTTGCTGCAGCTGCGTCCTCAGCAAGTCCTGTCCACAGCAGCTTCCTTCCTCCCATCCCCACTCCTCCCTGTCCGGGGTGCCCCCTCCACCCTGGAAGCAGCTTCCATTCCCACCTGCCTCCAGGCCTGTCCTCCGGCCTCCCCCAGGGTTTTCCTCCTAAGCTCCACCGCCAGCACAGTTGTCCAGAAAGACAGGTGCACATGTGCCCCACGGGCCCAGGCTGGGTGTTCTCCCGAGATCCCTCCCACACCACCCCCACATCCTGCTCATGAAGCCCCTTGTCACTTAGACTCAGCAAAAGACCCATACACCAGTGTCCCCCCCTGCCCCCCCGCCCCCTGCCACACAGGGCTCTCAGAGTCAAGTGCATTGCAGGAGAGGGACTTCAAGGGCTGCCATCCTGCTGCCCACCTCCGTCTGTGTCCCTCTTGCCCAGGGCACCACTGATGCCCAGCATATGTGGAATGATTGAAACAATCTTTATTTTTATTTATTTATTTATTTTTGAGACAGAGTTTTGCTCTTCTTGCCCAGGCTGGAATGCAATGGCACGATCTCAGCTCACTGCAACCTCTGCCTCCCAGGTTCAAGTGGTTCTCCTGCCTTTGCCTCCCAAGTAGCTTGGATTACAGGTGCCCACCACCATGCCCGGTTAATTGCTGTATTTTTAGTAGAGATGGGGTTTTACCATGTTGGTCAGACTGGTCTCAAGCTCCTGACCTCAGGTGATCCACCCGTCTCAGCCTCCCAAAGTGCTGGGATTACAGGCATGAGGCACCGCGCCTGGCCTTGAAACAATCTTTACAGGCACCAAAGACTGACCTTTCCCTCCTTTTCCTTTCCTGATGCTGGGCCCCAGCTGATGAGACATTCTGCGAGATGGTGAAGTCTAACCGGCTGTGTGAACGGAAACTCTTCATTCAGTTCTGCTGCCGCACGTGCCTCCTGGCCGGGTAGGGGTGTCTGGCTGCCCACAGAGGGCAGGGACCCCCATCCATCCATCCGTCCACCCTCCTCCAGACTGTCGGCCAGAGCCTGTTTCAGGGGTGCTGCCCTGCACCTGACAGCTTTACTCCCCAGGAGCAGCATCTCTGGGCACTCAAGCCAGGTGGGTGGTGGCTGTTAAGGAAGTGTTCCTAAAATGGTGATATCCTCTCAAATGCTGCTTGCTGGCTTCAGTCTTCTGACAAACTGTAACAGGAACAAAATGAATTCTGGGAATCCACAGCTCTGGCTTTGGAGCAGCTTCTGGGACCATAAGTTTACTGAATCTTCAAGACCAAAGCAGAAAAGAAAGACGCTTGGCATCACACATCAGTCTTCTCCCCGTGCTTTACTGCGGCTCTGTAGTAAATCTCCCTGGCCCAGCCGGCGAACCCTGGGCCATCCTCACATGTGACAAAGGGCCAGCAGTCTACCTGCTTATTGCCTGCCACTGAGCAGTCTGGGGACGGTTTGGTCAGACTATAAATAAGATAGGTTTGAGGGCATAAAATGTATGACCACTGGGGCCGGAGTATCTATTTCTACATAGTCAGCTACTTCTGAAACTGCAGCAGTGGCTTAGAAAGTCGAATTCCAAACCCAGACCAGAAGATTCTTTCCCCGCAGCGTTCTCCTTTGAGCAAGCCGAGCTCTCCTTGTTACCATGTTCTATCTGTGTCTTCAGGAGTCTCATGGCCTGAAGGACCACCTCGACCTGATGCAGAGCCTTCTGAGGAGGGGCAACAGGAGGCATTCTGTGGCCAGCCAAAAGGTACCCCGATGGCCAAGCAATTCCTCTGAACAAAATGTAAAGCCAGCCCATCCACTGTTAATCATCCATCACTTCCCATTTTATGGAATTACTTTTAAAATACATTTGGCCTCTGCCCTTCAGAAGACTCGTTTTTAAGGTGGATGCTCCTGTGTCTGTGTATATTACGAGTCTACATGACACAGTTGGATTTATTCTGCCAAACCTGTGTAGGCATTTTATAAGCTACATGTTGTAATTTTTACCGATGTTAATTATTTTGACAAATATTTCATATATTTTCATTGAAATGCACAGATCTGCTTGATCAATTCCCTTGAATAGGGAAGTAACATTTGCCTTAAATTTTTTCGACCTCGTCTTTCTCCATATTGTCCCGCTCCCCTGTTTGACGACAGTGCATTTGCCTTGTCACCTGTGAGCTGGAGAGAACCCAGATGTTGTTTATTGAATCTACAACTCGGAAAGAGAAATCAATGAAGCAAATACAATGTTAACCCTAAATTAATAAAAGAGTTAACATCCCATGGTACAGGAGCCTGTATTTCTTTCCAAGGCACACAAAATGAAGCATGAGTGCTGACCAAAGTGTTAAGTGGACGTTACTTTATTTGTGGTTTCAGATCTGTTTGATGTCGTTACGTGGAAGCTTTTGAGCTTTAGCAAATGATGTAAGGAAGTAGTGGGGGAAATCCCAGATCCCAACCCCAGAATGTGATTTGGCAAAGAGACCCTCTTCAGACCACATTAGCCTCACTGGGAGGAGGTTCTAGAGCCTCTCCAGATATAGGGACCCCTTCCATCTGTCACGGGGAAGCTCCCCACAGCCCAGACTGCCAGCCTCTTCACCGGTAGCTGCCAACTGTGATTGAATTAGGTTACAGCTTGTCTTCTGCAGTGGCTGAAATCCCTGAACCCATGGCTTATGCACTCCTTGGGATGTTTACTGTGGCCTCTCTGTGAGGTCAGAAGCTTGTACTTGCTAGGAATCCTCTGGCTTCAAGTAAAGGAAATGCACCCACTAGAAATGACTTAGGGGAAAACAAGAGTGAGTGAGGGGCATTGTTTTGAATCCAGAGTGGATTCAGAATTTCAGGGAAGGGTGCAGCAGAGCCTTGGGAACCCTGGAACCAGCCTTAAATGTCACCTGGATCCTCTCTGTACTGCAGCACTGCCCTTCTCTTCATAGCCGCCTTCTCCAGTTGATGGGACAAATGACAAGACCTCCAGCATCTTCCAAGTAAAACTGGTACAAATCCAACCCCTCAAGCCAACTTCCTGGGTCTGTTTCTTGGTTCTTCTTTTCCCAGGGACAGGACTTGGTCAGCCTGCCTTACATTGGTACTCTCCCTGTGTCATCAGCTGTGGCTACAAGGACAGGCTTGTGCAGAAGAATATGGCCGCAGGGAGCTTTGCAGCGGAGGAGGGGAGCAATGTGCAGCTCTCAGAAGGTAGGGCAGGCCACACAACCCAACAGCTGGCCACCACAAGCACCAATTGACCAGAGTTGTGCGTGTGAGGCAGTGAAGGAATGAGTGTGTTTGGGATAAAGATTCAACCCCTTTCCCCGCCCATGAGACTGACATTGAATTAAAACCAGCAACTTGTTAAGTCCCACTGGTGCACGGCACCTTTTTAGACCCTAGAGCTCGGATATCTATAAATCCGAGCTCTTTGCCCACTGAGAGCTTACAGTGTACCATGTTTGCAGCTGAATCAGAAATAAACTCCTGGCCGGGCGTGGCGGCTCACATCTGTAATCCCAACACTTTGGGAGGCCGAGGCGGGCGGATCACCTGAGGTCAGGAGTTTCAGACCAGACTGGCCAACACAGTGAAACCCTATCTCTACTAAAAATACAAAAATTAGCCGTGTGTGGTGGTGACACCTGTAATCCCAGCTACTCAGGAGGCTGAGGCAGGAGAATAGCTTGAACCCAGGAGGTGGAGGCTGCAGTGAGCCACGATCACACCACTGTACTCCAGCCTGGGCAACAAGAGTGAAACTGCGTCTCAAAAACAAAAAAAAAAAAAGGAAGAAACTCCCTTTATTTCCCAAAGGACACCAACTATAGGAAAGCCAACCAAGCAGCCTTGTCAAGTGGCTGGGCCAGGCAAGCCCATCTTGGGGCTGACAAGTTGGGTGGGGAGTTGAGAAGTTGTTCACCAAGTCCTAATCACTAAACTCCACCTTGTTGAAAGAGACCAGCTAAATATAATGTCTGCTCACAAGTGGTCCAAACTTGAGGTTAAAATTGTCTGGACTCGGGCAGGATATGTGTATGGATTTTAAGTGACAGGATCATGGGTCCCCTCCTCTAAACCTGTCATTTCCCAGACAAGGACACTGAGGCCCACAGAAGTGACTGCCTTGCCTTGGGCTGCACATTGGCAAAGTTGCTCCCACCTGTGTGCCCAGGGAAGGAGGATGGCTGGCTGCAGGAGGGGCATCGTTCTACAGCTGCCCACATGCAGCCATGATGCATTTGTTTTAAACTAGCTTTATTTTCAGGGGGTGATGTTTATCTGACCTTATCCCCAAATTCTTCGGCACCTCACAGTAGACCCCATGTGTACATCCCCATCCCTCCCAGGCCACTGCTGACTTTGTATCTTGTGACTCTTCAAAGGACTGGTGAGAATTGCATTTTACAGAAGACAGGCCTGAAATGGGAGGGGGTAGACAGAACTTAAAAAAATAAAAGGGCCAGGCACAGTGGCTCACACCTGTAATCCTAGCATTTTGGGAGGTTCAGAAGCAAGAGGACGGCTTGAGCCCAGGAGTTTGCAGCCAGCCTGAGAAATATAGCGAGACCCTGTCTCAATCAATCAATCAATCAAAAATGATCGATAGATAGCAACATGGTCTAAATGAGTCCAGGAGTGGAGTGTCCTTGAACCTGGGGAGACCACCATCCACTGCATTTGCATTATTGGTAATATGGCTGGAGAGGGCCTTTTGCCTAAAAGCTTGGAGTATGTTGGGGCACCCAGAGAAGGAGGAAAGAAAAACATTTTAATAAGAACAAGCAGGGGTGATGGAAAGTAATACACCAAGGCCATTCTCTAGCATCTTAAGGTTCTGCCCAGCCAGCTGGGAGGCCACTGGGCACTGGCTGCTGGAGGGAAATGAAGATTCTGCTCCCCTGCCCCAGCCTTCACTGTTGCTTTCCTCACACGAACCCCCGACTCTATCCTTCCTGGTTGGCTGTTTAAGTCCTTTCCTGATACCCTAGGCTCTGTGGCTTTTCTGAGCACAGAACAGCATCCTTAGATGGTACAGCACTGAGCACCCACCTTAGATCCTAGGGTTCAGTCCCACTGTCCAAAGCCCCTCACCACTACTGAGCAGCCACACTAAGGGTGACCAGGTATCTTAGCTTCCCTTTTGAGACAACAGGAACCAAAGTGCCCAGGGCAGAGAACATCCTGTTGCCAAAAACAGTGGTTCTCTCTCAACCAGGGATAATTTTTGTCTTCCAGGGGACATTTGGCAATGTCTGGAGACATTTTGGGTTGTCACAGCTGGAAGGATGTACTCATATCCAGTGAGTGGAGGTCAGGAATGCTGCTAAGCACCCTGCAATGCACAGCAGCCCCCATGACAAAGAACTGTCCAGACCAAAATGTCAATAGTGCCGAGGTTGAGAAATTCCGGCCAAAAGAAATGGAATCAAAAAAGAAAATTGTTTGCAACTTCATAGAGATACCCTAAATGAATACAACCACATATGGTATGATTTCTGTCCCTATTCCTATGCTGAAGAACGGGAAACTTGTACAACTTTCCCTTTTTGAAGTAAAGAGACACCACCCCTCTCCTTTTTTCTTTTTTTTTTTTAAACACAGCAACAGAAGGGCCCCAAGTTAAAACAAGCTCTCTGGCCTAAGGACTCCACCTGGTGGTCCTCTCTGGAATTAAATGAAGTTTAGGTTTTATTTTGTTTAACTTTTTTCATTATTTAGTTATTTTGTTTAACATTTTTAGTTATTTTGTTTTTTAGTCATTTTGTTTAACTTTTAAGTTACTTTGTTTAATTTTTTAGTTATTTTAACTTCTTTAAATTATTTT
>NW_012107797.1:1095584-1100825 GCF_000951045.1 Mandrillus leucophaeus | reverse complement strand
AACTCCTGACCTCAGGTGATCCACCCACCTCAGCCTCCCAAAGTGCTGGGATTACAGGCATGAGCCACCACACCCGGCCAACTATCATTATTCTCAAATAGCATGGTTATGTATGTAGAAAATCCATAAGAATGGTTACAGATAAAACTATTATGATTAATAAGTAAATTTCACAAGATCGCTGGATGTAACACCAATATACAAACATCTACTGTATTTAAATATGTTGAAACTAATGATTAGAAAATGGAGTTTTTAAACAAAAGATACTATTTACAGTAGCATCAAAAACTATCAAACATCTAGACAATCTATCAAATATCTACACAATCTAGTAAAGGATATACAAGGCCTAGACACAAAATCTGTAAGAGGCTACTGAAATTAAAGAGTACCTCAATAAATATAGGGTTGTAACATGCCCATTGATTGGAATACTTAATATGGTAATGATGTTCTCTGCAAATTCATCTACAGATCCAACACAATACAAGTCAAATCATGGGTGCCTTTTCAGATACAAGACATATCTATACTTTATGTTCACATGCAAAGGATTAGAATAACCAGATAACTACTAGATAATCTGAGAAAAAAAATGGGAGCTTTTTTTGAGGGACAAATAGTAAGTCTTTTTCTAAAGCTTGTATTCTGCAAGGATGGCTGACTAAACCCATGGAACAGACGAGCTAGTTCAGAAGCAGGCCCTCACATATTTGGACACTTGATTTTTGAAAAGAGTTGCTCTGCAGAGCAGTGGGGGAAAAGATGGTCTTTTCAATAAATGGTGCTGGGTCAACCAAGTATCCATATGGGGAAAAATATATCTTCTTCCCTATATTAGACTATACACAAAAATCTATGCCAGAGAGACTGCAGATCTAAATGCAAAAGGTGGAAGAATAAAGCTTTTAGAAGAAAATATTCATAATTTTGGAGTAGGCAAAAGTTTCTCAAAGCATACTCGAAAACCATTAACTAGGGACAGATTCATAAATCAGACTGTATTAAAATGAAGAACTTCTGTTCATCAAAAGATACCATTAAGAGAGTGAAAACACAAGCCACAGGGAGAAAACATTCACTACAGACATAGCTCACAAGGATTCCTATTGAAACAATATAAAGAGCTCCTACAAATCATTTAAAGAAAAAAGCCCAGTAGAAAAATGGGCAAAACACCTAAGCAGACACTTCATTAAAGAGGTTATCCAAATGAACATAAATATATTTTTTAAAGTTCTCAACTATGTTAGTAATTAGGGAAATACAGTTAAAACCACAATTTCATACCATTACCTATCTACTAGAATGGCTAAGATTAAAAAGACAGACAATACTAAACGTTAGCAAGGAGTTTAAGTTGGTACAACGACTTTGGAAAACTATGTCCTACTTAAGCTGAACACAAGTAAACCCTATGACCCAGTATTTCCATCCCTGGGTATATATCAGTATATGCGTTCACATAAAGATATATTATTGTGTTTGTAGGTACACTATTTATAATATAAAAGCTCCAGAGTGAAAATTACCCAAATGTTCATCAACAGCAGAATGGGTAAGTAAATTGTGAAACATCCACAATTAAATACTATATTACAGTGAGAATAAATGAACTACATCTACACACAAACATAATGTTAAGCAAAAAATATGTAAAGTACCTCATTTGCATAAATACAAAACTAGGCAAAGCAAATCTATACAAGATGTCAGGATAATGGTTACCCTTGGGGCAAGGGTGGTGACTAGATGAAGACAGGAGGGGGGGCTTCTGGAATGTGGCGATGTCCTGTTCTTATCAGGATGCTAGTTGCTTGGGTGTGTTCAGTTCTCACTCTTCTTCATGTATATCATACTTCAATAAAAGTTCAAGGAGAATCATCTCCAGGTGGATTGTAGAACTAAATGTGAAAGGCAAAACAATTGTCTAGTAGATCACATAGGAAAATATGATGGGGGTAAGGGAAGATTTCTTAAGGTACATGCACATGCACACACACCCAATCCACTAACCTAAAGTAAATAATTGAACTACATAAAAATTGGAAAACTTCTCAGTCAGGCATGGTGGCTCACGCCTGTAATCCCAGTACTGTGGGAGTCTGAGGCAAGTGGGTCACTTGAGCTTAGGAGTTGGAGACCAGCCTGGGCCACATGTCAAAACCTCGTCTCTACAAAAAATACAAAAGTTAGCCAGGCCTCTTGGCCTGTGCATATAGTCCCAGCTATTTGGGAGGCTGAGGGGGAGGATCTCTTGAGCCTGAGAGGTCATGGCTGTAGTGAGTCCTGATGGCACCACTGCACTCTGGCCTAGGTGACAAAGCGAGACCCTGTCTTAAAAAAAAAAAAAAATTCTAATCATCAAACACCACCATTAAGAGTGAAAAGACAAGCCACAGAGTGTGTTCATATCCCTAATATATAAAGAAATTCCAAGAATCAATAAGAAAAAAGGCAGACAACTCCATAAGGAAAAAAATGAGCCAAGGACTCGAAAGAACACTTAACAAAGGAAGCTATCAGAATGGGCACCATACACATGAGAAAGTTCTCAGCCTCATTAGTTATTAGAGAAAAGCAAAGCAAAGCAGTAGTGCAATACCACCACACACCCATCAGAATAGCTAAAGTTATAGACTTAAAATGCAAACAAGGCTGAAGCTGGAAGCCATGAAAACCCTTACACACCGCTGGAGTGTATATATTATTTCAGCCTCTTAGTATAACTGTTGGACATTACTTATTGATGATAGATATCATACCCTATGTCCCAGCAATTCCACTCCAGGAAAAACTCATGCAAATGTGCATCAGATCCACGTACCAGAAAATTCATAGCAGCATTACTCAGAATAGCCCTAAACAGAAAACAACTTTGATGTCCATCAACAGCAGAATAAGTAATTTATGGTATAATATATACAATGGAACTCTCTTCAGCAGCGAAAGCAAACAAACCATCTCTGTAGGCAACCTGGATGGACTCCAGGCATAATATAGACTCAAAGAAACTAGGCCAAAAAAAGCATACTGCATGATTCTATTTATATCAAAAGCAAGCAAAACGAATCTGTAGTGTTGAGTTCCCGGTTGCCTTTGGGAAAGAGGAAGGCTTTGAGAATAGTGGTTTTTTGGATCTCGGTGTCGGCTAAGCAGTTGTGTTCACTCTGGTCATTAATCACGCTGTAAATTCCTCATATGCACACTTTTCTGTATATCATACTTCATATGAATATTCAGAAGTCTAAAGGCCACAAGCTTCACCGCAAACCCTACCGTGCCCTAGGCCAGGTTGGACTTGCGGAGCTGTGGGGTTGTCCCGGCGACCTGCTCCAGGCGGGCCACCTAGCCCGGGATCTCACAGTGTAACCCGGAGCCAAGGCCCAGGCCCAGGACGGGTACCTGAACTCCTGGACCCTTCGCTGAACCCCATGGGTCCCCGCGCCGGCTGGTGGAGGGAGAGCAGTCACAGCTTCCCGTCCCACCTCAAGGTGCGCTAGTGCATGAAAAAGTTCCCCTCGGATGTTTCCACATTCGCCTTAACTTTTAAACACCAACGTCTGGAATCATAGGTTCTCCAGACTCCAAACACACCCCAGGAAAGAACCCAGAACCAGACACAGCCCCTGCGCGCGCGGCAAGACTTCCGGCAAGAACGACCCCGGAGGCGTGGCTCTTCGATTGCTTCGGCCTGGCGGGCGAGCTGCGCGCGCATTCGGCGGCTGCGATTGGTGCTGCCTGACGGTGGGGCGCGGGGCACGCTGGGACGTCTCGCTGGCGGGAGGCCACGGGCTTTCCACGGCGCGAGGAGACGGGAGGCAGCAGGATGGTCAAGCTGACGGCGGAGCTGATCGAGCAGGCGGCGCAGTACACCAACGCCGTGCGCGACCGGGAGCTGGACCTCCGAGGTGAGTCCGAGGGCGTGGGCGGCCAGTCCCCGGGCGGCACCGCGTCGCCTTATTATCCGCGCTCTGCCGCGTGCACCGAAGGCCGGAGCTTGGCCCGCGGGCCGGTTGTCTGGGCTCCGACCGGGCTGCGCAGGGAACGCGGGGCCTGATTCTTGCCGTTGTTGCCAAATGAGCATCCCGTTAGGCTCTTGGGAGCCTTCTGTTACCGCTGTGCCTCTTGACAGGCACGAGTGACTTCATTACTTCCTGGTGCATACTCGTGGGGCTCTTAGGCCTTGCTTGGCTGTTTCGCAGTTGACTCTGTTTGAGGGCCCGGAAGAGCGGCTCGTTAATGGTTGTAACGCTAGTGCAGGGCGAGTGATTGGTTCTTAATACTTGCCGCCAGAAGATATTTTGAGCGTAGATGGGATATGTGTTCGTTGTTCCTAATGTGAGGGAGGAAACCAAGTCCCCGAACAACAGCGATTGTTTCCCCCAGTATTTTCTACTTAGTAGCTTTGTCTGGCGTTTCCCCTTTATGAAGACGTTTTAAAAATTGAACTGTGTGACCCAGGTTTGCACCGCACTGTGCTGTGTGTAAGTTGTGGAAGCGCTCGCAATTATTCAGATTCCTGTACTATTTCAACCTTAGGAAGACTTGGTAAGATATTGGGAGGGCAGCTAGCTAGTTGGCATTTCAGGAGACGACTTTAAAAAGGATGTGAAGAGCAACTTCTCTGGGGATAAGACCATGCAGCCGTAGCCTGAGATTTGTTCCTACGGGGACCTATGGCTTGGGAGCAGCATCGCTGCGGGATCTGCTTAGATTTCTTGCTGACCTTTGGGAAATCCCGTTGTGTTGTGTTGTGTGTTGTGTTCTGCTTAGATTTCTTGCTGACCTTTGGGAAATCCCGTTGTGTTGTGTTGTGTTGTGTTGTGTTGTGTTGTGTTGTGTTGTGTTGTGTTGTGATGTGATGGAGTCTCGCTCTTTCACCCCAGCTGGCGTGCAGTGGTGTGGTCTCGCCTCACTGCAACCGCCACCTCCCCGGTTCAAGTGATTCCTGTGCCTCAAGCCTCCCGAGTTGTTGGGATTACAGGCATGAGCCACCACCAGCCTGGCTGATTTTTGTATTTTTAGTAGAGACGGGGTTTCGCCATGTTGGTCAGGCTAGTCTCGAATTCCTGACCTCAGGTGATCCGCCTCCGCCGGCCTCCCAGAGTGCTGGAATTAAGACGTGAACCACTGCGCTCAGCCCCCAGTATTTTTGTTTTGTTGAAATTAAGTTAAAGATTCAGTTCAAGAGCAACTCACCACTTTTTTTTTTTTTTTTTTTTTTTTTTTTTTTTT
>NW_012107797.1:1062233-1095334 GCF_000951045.1 Mandrillus leucophaeus | reverse complement strand
CTCCCAAAGTGCTGGGATTACAGGCTTGAGCCATTGCGCCCCGCCCAACTCACCACTTTTGATGATCTCTGCCATTTCTCTTTATGGAGTACGTGCAATATTGAGAATACGTACTTTGATGCAATACGTGTAGTATAGCTCTGAATTGTATCCTTTAACTTTGGGTGAATTCTTTTTTAGTAGACCTTGCTTCTTCGGAATATTTCTTTTCTTATAGTGCCTAACACAGTAATTATGCTCAAATTGGACAAATTAACATTTGAGTGTTCACAGGTTTATTACTCTATGTAAACCATTGAGTTCTTCAACTCTAAATTGTAGCTGGGGGAGGGGAGGGAGAACTGTCATATCTTGAGGCTGTTCTGATGGATTCTAAGAATCTGGCCCGTGGAGATGCAAGAGTGGAGAACTGTTATCCACAATGTTTGAACGCTGTTTGGGCACTGAGACTAAGCAGCTCAAAGTGTAAATTCCTGTTATGCGGATTCCGCTTAACTAGCCCAAACGACTTAGAACAGTGTGAGGCACCTTGTAAATGTTCTTATAAATGTTAGCTACCTATATCACCCATTGTTATTGTTCTTGTCCTTGTTGTCATTAGATTGTAAGCTTCATGGCACTGGGTACTTGAGACTCATTCAGCATTTTCTCTCTAGTATCTTGTACAGTGGCAAGGCATGTATGACATGGCATAGGTGCTAGGTAATGCTTCCTGAATAAATCAAAGCCTGGAATCAGATACTATGAAATACTGCTAATGTTTTAAGGGGCTGTTTAGTTATATTAATACCTCTTGTGTGTTTTTTTTCCTCCATTTTACAGGGTATAAAATTCCCGTCATTGAAAATCTAGGTGCTACATTAGACCAGTTTGATGCTATTGATTTTTCTGACAATGAGATCAGGAAACTGGATGGTTTTCCTTTGTTGAGAAGACTGAAAACATTGTTAGTGAACAACAACAGAATATGGTAAGTGCCTATAGGGGAAAGTAATTTTTTCCCCCTAGGGTAAATGTTGCAGTGTTCCCTGAAGAAGTTGTAGCACGTACTACCGGTTAAACCTACATGGTTTTTTTAATTTAATTTTTATATTTTTAAAAAATATTTTTTCCATAATGGAAGCCACGTTCAATACATGTTTTTTCTTAAAATGAGAAATGAACTTCACTTTTCCTATAGAGATCCAGAAATTAACCTGGCTTTAGTCTAGTCTTGTGTCTGTTCGGAAGTCATGTATTTTTATTTTCATGGTAAGTTTCTAATTAAGAGCATGTTGCTTTGTATACAGTTTGACTTCTAGAACAATTATCAAAGGGGTCATAGTAAAAGCATATATAAAGGTAACAATTATACTTTTGACTGAGAGTCTCTGCTTTTTTTTTTTTAACTGCAACTGATTTCTAGACTGTTACTTATTGAAATTGAGATCTTTTTTGACCCTGTCTTCATCAGCTCTGTGTAAAGTTTATTGGAAAAAAAGCACTTGGTGTGTAGATAATGTCTTTAAAGGTACTGGATAGTGAGTGGGATTTCCTTCAGATAGAAATATATCTCATAGGTTAACCATTCCCCTATAGTATAGTTGTTGTGTCTTGTACCTGAGCTGTGAATGCAGAATTATTTGTATTTCTGCACTGCCTGCACAAAAAAAGTCATGAAGTGAGTTAAGTAGTTTGTGCCACCCAGGAGTTGCACCTTTTCTCAGGTTCCACTAGACAGTGTGACAGTAGAATTTGCCCCAGGCAGTGTCCCATAGGCAGGGGTTCTAAAATCCCACTTGTGTCGCTGACGCTGTGGCTTCAGAAAAGGGTTCTTTTTGCTTTGTTTCCTCTTTGTCAGGGTGTTGGAAGAAGGATCTGTAAGTGTCTCTCTGAGATCCTCTGAGCAAGGAGGTAATTAAAATTGTGAGCTTATTTAATTTTCACTTTTACTAAGACTCTCTTTTTATTTTAGCCGTATAGGTGAGGGACTTGATCAGGCTCTGCCCTGTCTGACAGAACTCATTCTCACCAATAATAGTCTCGTGGAACTGGTAAGTTGCACAGAAGGAAAATGTATTTGGTGGGTGGGGTTAAAGGTACTATGTGCTTCCTACAGAAAATTTACAAAATCTAGAAAATCTCATAGAAAATGATCTCAGTATCTGCTTGTCTTTTTCTTAATTCAGGATCTGGGCCTTTTAGGTTCTGCAGCTATATGTTGCAAATATTTTCCTACTCTTACTTGCACTTTGACTTAGGATGTCCTGTTAGAGAATTTCCTAATTTAGGTGCAGTCCAATGTATCAATCTTTTTCTTTATTGTAGCCCTTTTGATGTTTAAGCTTCCCCTATTCCAGGGTTGTAAACTCCTATGTTGTTTTCTAGAATTGCAGTGTCCAATATAGTACCAGTAACTACAGGTGGCTACTCATAATTAAGATGTGCTAGAACTATAAAATGCACACTGGATTTCAAAGACTTTAGTGCAAAAAAAAAAAAAAAGTAAACTATCTCAGTAATTTTATATCAATGTTGAAATGGTAATGTTTTGGTAATAGGTTAAATGGCATATTATTAAAATTAGTTTCACCTATTTATTTTAACATGGCTACTAGAAAATTTTAGATTACATATCTGATGTGCATTAAATCTTGTTGAACAGTTCTAGTCTAAAAACCTTGTTTTACTCTTCACATTAGATGAACAGTCCACTTGGAACTGTTTTTATGCTTTTTAAATTTCTGCTCTGTGCATCCAATTTTTAACATAATTGAAATACTGTATATTGTTTTGTAACCTAAATTATTCACTTAAACACTGGATGCTTAAATTTATATTGTAGGCCAGGTGCCATAACTGATGCCTGTAATCCAAGCACTTTGGGAGGCCAAGGTGGGAGGATCATTTGAGCCCAGGAGTTCTAGACCAGCCTGGGCAACATAGTGAGACCTCGTCTCTCTCTATAAGTAATTTTAAAAAAAAAAAAAAGACCAGGCACAGTAGCTCATGCCTGTAATCCCAGCACTTTGGGAGGCCGAGGCAGGCAGATCACAAGATGAGGAGTTCGAGACCAGCCTGGGCAATATGATGAAACCCTGTCTCTACTAAAAATACAAAAATTAGCCAAGTGTGGTGGTGGGCACCTGTAATCCCAGCTTCTCGGGAGGCTGAGACAGGAGAATTGCTTGAACCCAGGGGGCAGAGGTTGTAATGAGCCAAGATCATGCCACTGTACTCCTGCCTAGGCGAAGACTGAGACTCCATCTCAAAAAAAAAAAAAAAAAAAAAAACCCAGATGTGGTAGCGTGCATCTGTGGTCCCAAGTATTCTAGAGGCTGAAGTGGGAGGATCACTTGAGCCCTAGCAGTCAGTCAAGGCTGCAGTGAGCCATGATCATGCCTCTGCACTCCAGTCTGGGCAATAGTGCGAGACCCCATCTCAAAAAAAAAAACAAAAAAAACGCATAACTTAATTTTGTGACCTAACCTTTCTCCCATATTTTCCTGATTGTTGAGAATGAACTTTGTTCCTTTCCTTGTGGACGAGGTCCATAGCATCCTTCAGATTCTCAAGGAGATGCTTGACTACAAATGTAAGAAAGCACTGGTCCATGGCCATGTCCTTTCTAAAGTGTGTGAAGTATTCAACCAGAAATACATATTTATAGGCAGTGTGTCTCACGATAGGTGCTGTTAGAGAAATTATAGTTGTATTTAAAGCTCTTTGCAAAAATGAAGACCATTGGGCTTATCACTTACTGAGAGAGGTATGTTAGAATCTCACAGCATGGTAGTGGATTTGACTATCCCTGAAGTTCTGTCAATTTTAGTTTTGTATATTTTGAAGTTGCCTTATTTGATACATGCAAATTTTGAATTACTCATATCTTTCTGGTGAACGGAACCTTTTTATTATGTTGTGACCCTCTGTCTCTATTAATGCTGTTTACTTTGAGGTTTCTTTTACCTGATATACCAAAACAATCTTTCTTTTGGTTAGTTATATGCATGATAAATCTTTTTCCATCCAAAATTTACTTTCGACTTTTCTGTACCTCTTGTATTTTAGATTTATCTGTTGAAAACTGTATGGTTGGAATTTTTTTTTTTTTTTTTTTTACGGAGTAGTGACTGGAGCGCAGTGGTAAGATCTCGGCTCACTGCAACCTCTGCCTCCCGGGTTCAAGAGATTCTCCTGCTGCCTCAGCCTCCCAAGTAGCCGGGATTACCATCACATCTGGCTAATTTTTGTATTTTTTTTTTTTTTAGTAGAGACAGAGTTTCACCATGTTGGTCAGGCTGGTCTTGAACTCCTGACCTTGTGATCCACCCACCTCGGCCTCCCAGAGTGCTGGGATTATAGGCGTGAGCCACCGCGCCCGGCTCTGATTAGAATTTTTTACAATCCAGTCTGAAAGCTCTTTTAAGTGAATTATTTATATTTAGTCTGTTTACATTTAATGTAATTACTGATGTGTTCCAGTTTGTCTTCTGTTCTGGGGCTTTCTGTTTGTACCATCCATTCTTCAATCCTTTTTCTCTCCTTTATTGTACATGCTCTCCTTCTGTCATTCCATTTTTGCTTCTAATGGTTTAGAAATTTTTACTCTCTTTCAGTCTTGAGTTAGCATCCTAGAAATTAAAACATACATATTTATAAAAGTTTAAAATTAAATGTTAAGATCACTATACTGTGACCTTCAACATTTAATTTTAAACTTTGACACCTTTACCCTCCTAAACAATACAGTACAGTGACCTTCAACATTTCAGCACCCTTCAGCTTGTTACATATTTATTCTTTTTTGAAACCCATCACTACATCACCATTATGTTTTACACTATGTATGTAACAAATGTTACCACTTTGTTCTTTATTCCTTTTTGGATCATCTTCAGTGGGGGTAAAACAGTATCAAGCTCTAGAGCTCCCTCTGGTGGTTTTTGTGACTTATTTGAAGATGCCAGCTTGCTTTTTGAGAATTTCTGGCTCTGCTCTCCCTGTTTTTATCTGTATTTTTTTCTCATTGTGACTCTTGCACACACACACCCCTCCCCCGCCATCTACCCAATTTGCATCTGTTCCAGAAGTTTCTCTTCAGGGCAGGGCCGTGTTGGGACATGATTTCTATTAAGAGTGAGGCCCCCGGCCGGGCCTGGTGGTTCACGCCTGTAATCCCAGCACCTTGGGAGGCGGAGGCGGGCGGATCACCAGGTCAGGAGATCGAGACCATCCTGGCTAACAGTGAAATCCCCTTGTCAGACCTCTGAGCCCAAGCCAAGCCATCGCATCCCCTGTGACTTGCACATAGACACCCAGATGGCCTGAAGTAACTGAAGAATCACAAAAGAAGCGCAAATGCCCTGCCCCGTCTTAACTGATGACATTCCACCACAAAAGAAGTGAAAATGGCCGGTCCTTGCCTTAAGCGATGACATTATCTTGTGAAATTCCTTTTCCTGGCTCATCCTGGCTCAAAAAGCTCCCCCACTGAGCACCTTGTGACCCCTACTCCTGCCCGCCAGAAACAACCCCCCTTTGACTGTAATTTTCCTTTACCTACCCAAATCCTATAAAACGGCCCCACCTTTATCTCCCTTCGCTGACTCTCTTTTCAGACTCAGCCCGCCTGCACCCAGGTGATTAAAAAGCTTTATTGCTCACACAAAGCCTGTTTGGTGGTCTCTTCATGCATGACACCCGTCTCTACTAAAAATACAAAACAAAATTAGCCGGGCGTGGTGGCAGGCTCCTGTAGTCCCAGCTACTCAGGGGGCTGAGGCAGGAGAATGGTGTGAACCCGGGAGGCAGAGCTTGCAGTGAGCCAAAATTGTGCCACTGCACTCCAGCCTGGGCGATAGACCAAGACTCCGTCTCAAAAAAAAGAAAAGAAAGAAATTATTTAAACATTTGTGATGTGCTAGTATTGGGCTTGGTGCTAGAGAGTAAAAGTTAAGTAAATAAATAAAAGACAACTTGCTTCAAAAGCACTCTCCCTTTCCAAATCTCAAAATAGCATGTAGTATTCGTGTTCTTACCTGTGGCCATTACTTTACAGGGTGATCTGGACCCTCTGGCATCTCTCAAATCACTGACTTACCTAAGGTATGGGAATTACATATTGTGACAAAATGAATGAAGTCCTTTAAAATAACATTACTTTTACCAGCCTTGACCTTAATGTAATCAGATAATTAAAAGTGCCTTTTACAAAGAAGTATTGAATATATTTCCTTAATGGTAAATTGTTACAATGTTGAAATGTGAAGAATTGTGAATGTTCTCTTGATTTATAGGTTCCTTAGACTATTCAAACAGACCTTTTGAGTGCTGTGCCATGAACAAGTTTGCCATTGTGTTACTTTTTTTCTTGTAGTATTCTAAGAAATCCGGTAACCAATAAGAAGCATTACAGATTGTATGTGATTTATAAAGTTCCGCAAGTCAGAGTACTGGATTTCCAGAAAGTGAAACTAAAAGTAAGTAGTAATCTGTTGCTTGTGAGTCATTATAGAGTTGTGTGTTTTTCTTTATATTTTTATTACTGATTATTAAAATTGTCTAAATGAGTAAATTTTACCATTAGTTTGTAACGAAAGTAGGGGGGGAAATGTTACGTCAAATTTTTTTCTAATAGCAGAGTTTATGATAGAACTTTAAGTTAAAGCTCTTTTATGTAATGCTGGCCATTCCAAAGTTTGCAAAATGTTGAGGCCACAGTGAACACCCTTAACAGTGGATTGTCTGCTTAGATACATTCCTAGTGGAGAACTTAATGTAACCCACTTTTGTGCAGCTCTGTTTGTTAGGAAGCTTTTTCCCTTTATTAGGAGTTCATTATTTTATTATTTATTTAATTGCCTTCTTAGTTCCCTGGAATCCCCTCCTTGGAGCTAGGAGAGTGAACTTTCTTCAGGGAGCTTTACCAAAGAAAGAAGACCACTGTGTCTTCTCTTAATTTGAAATTGGCTTTTTGGTATTTTCACCAGCCTGGAGTATTGTAGGAGAGTTCGCTTCCATGTCTTCTGAGGAATGCATCTAAATGCATGTGGTATTCCTATTTCCATTAACTCTGTGTGTGGTGTCGCTGTAGGAGCGTCAGGAAGCAGAGAAAATGTTCAAGGGCAAACGGGGTGCACAGCTTGCAAAGGATATTGCCAGGAGAAGCAAAACGTAAGACACGGATATCCAACTTAACTCTACTTCACCTTCAGAAACATGATCTGATCTGTCTGGCAGTTCGTCTCCTACAAAATTAACCAAAAACTCTGACATATTAATGTGGTATTAAATTTGAGTGCTTATAGTCCATGTACATCAATGGTCCATACATCACAAGAAATTTCTACCAGGTTAGCAGAGCAAATATTTCAGTAGTCAGTCTCAATGTGATACCATGTACATCCTGTTTTCTATATAGGAAGATGAACTGGATGGTGTTTCTGAAGGAGAGAGTTCTTGTATCAGTTTGTTAACAAAGATAAGATACTACACTGGTTGAATTACTTTCAAAAGCTTTTGAAAGTAAAAGAGAAGCAACTTCTGTTGGTCTAGGTTTAACAGTTATGTTCTTCCCCCTCTTAAGTTTTAATCCAGGTGCTGGTTTGCCAACTGACAAAAAGAAAGGTGGGCCATCTCCAGGGGATGTAGAAGCAATCAAGGTAATCATGTGTTAGGCTTCTTGACTGGAACGAGCTAAGATGGGTTCAGAACACAAAGTTGGATAATAAACATGTTCTGAACATTGCAGATTTTTTTTTCCCACAGTTATTAGCATACAACAATATTTCTGTTTAAGGAAAAACTAGCATAAAGTTATTATTTGATCAGACTTAAAATTACACAAGCTAATTAATGTGGAGGCAGCTTTGTCTTTCTCATTTTCCAGGGTGCATTTATCACTTTGAACAGTTAGTTACCTTGGTATGCTGTCTCAGTGTTTGCCTTAATTTTTACTTTCAAAGATTTGCTGTCTGGCAAATCCTTTTGGCTGATCAGTAGAGACCCTAGTTTTATAATATTGCCTCCTTAAATTATTCAGTAACTTAATTCCAAATAGTTACTTCACTTAACTATGATTTTAGGACATGTGGAGTGATTATTTACTGTTTTATAAGAAGGCCTGCATCTCTTCACCAATTTTAGAAATTTGTATTTTGGCTTCTAGTTTTATTTTTGTGGGCCAATAACATTCTTCCCCCAACACCGAAGTGTTTAATATTCCAAATGGAGAAGTTGCTGTGAATTTCTGTAGGTGATTGATACTTAGTTTTCTGGGTAGTTGATACTTGATTGAAGTTAATCATCCATCTCCATTGCCGTCTGTCCTCCAGAATGCTATAGCAAATGCTTCAACTCTGGCTGAAGTGGAGAGGCTGAAGGGGTTGCTGCAGTCTGGTCAGATCCCTGGCAGAGAACGCCGATCGGGTGAGCAAATGGTGTTCTTTGTACGTTCAAATTAATGTTACACTCAAAGTGTAACTCTCACAACCATTTAGATGCCATGACTCCAGAATGCTAGAATAGTGCCTCCTTACGTCAAATCTAATATATGAAATCTCTTTAAATGCTCTTTGAAGATAAAGTATTTGATGGGCTGGGCGCGGTGGCTCACCCCTGTAATCCCAACACTTTGGTAGGCTGAGGCAGGCAGATCACCTGAGGTCAGGAGTTCGAGACCAGCCTGACCAACATGGAGAAACCCCGCCTCTACTAAAAATACAAAATTAGCCCGCTGTGGTGGTGCATGCCTGTAATCCCAGCTACTCGGAAGGCTGAGGCAGGAGAATAGCTTGAACCCGGGAGTTGGAGGTTGTTGGTGAGCCGAGATCACACCGTTGCACTCCAGCCTGAGCAACGAGCGAAACGCCATCCCAAAAAAAAAAAAAAAAAAGTAATTCATAAAGAAAGTTAAGTCATAGCACTGGGGAGGGTTTTATGTTAAAGTTGAAGCTAGCATTACTTCAGCAATGGAGTGAACTGAACACTAGAGATAGCCATGTGGACTTTCACCTGTATATATTTGTGTGTGTGCATAATAGCTCAGTAGTTAGGAACACAGGCTCTAGAGCCAAGCAGTCCGAGGCCCAAATCTTAGCTTCACCAGCTCTGCCTTTGGACAGCTTTCTTCAAGTCTTTCCTCATCTTTAAATCTGAGACAATAATAGTACCAAACCTCAAAAGGTTGCCGAGAGGCTAAGAAACTGAACTTAGCACAGGGCTCAACATTAGTGAGTTTTTGATAAGTGGTAACTGTTCTAACATTTGAATGCCTACTTTATGCCAGGCAGCATGTGGGGCACTAGGGATATAAAATAAAAAAACACTGAAATACATCTTACAAGTTTTGATATGAATGTAACTGGGGACCTCTACTTAGAGCTGTCTTGGGGAAAGTTTCCTAGGGAAATAATGTTTCAGCTGGGAGCTAAAAATGAAAAAGATTTTTTTTTTTCTTTTTGAGACGGAGTTTCGCTCTTTTTGCCCAGGCTGGAGTGCAATGGCGTGATCTCGGCTCACTCTAACCTCCGCCTTCCAGATTCAAGCGATTCTCCTACCTCATCCTCCCAAGTAGCTGGGATTACAGGCGCCTACTACTGTGCCCGGCTAATTTTTTTTATTTTTAGTAGAGACAGGGTTTCACCATGTTGGCCAGGATGGTCTCGATCTCTTGACCCTGTGATCCGCCCGCCTCGGCCTCCCAAAGTGCTGGGATTACAGGCGTGAGCCACCGTGCCTGGCCAAAAAGACATTTTTTAAGACCAGTAATTCTCTACTGTATGGTTTGTGGGCTTCTGGGAGTCTAAGGTGAAGACTGTTTTGTTGTTGTTGTTGTTGTTGTTTTGAGATGGAGTCTTGCTTTGTCGCCCAGGCTGTAGTGCAGTGGTGCGATCTCACCTCACTGCAGGAATGGGTTCACACAATTCCTGCCTCAGCCTCCCAAGTAGCTGGGACTACAGGCGCCTGCCACCACGCCCGGCTAATTTTTTGTATTTTTTTTTTTTAGTAGAGACAAGGTTTTACCATGTTAGCCAGGATGGTCTCGATCTCCTGACCTTATGATCCACCCGCCTTGGCCTCACAAAGTGCTAGGATTACAGGCGTGAGCCACCATGCGTGGCCGAAGACTGTTTTTATCTAATAACACCAAGGTGTTACTTGCTTTTGTGTGAACATTTGCACTGATGGAGCAATAGTGGGTAGAACTGCTGGCACAGTAGGAGTCAAGGCAGCAGCCTAAATAATAGTTGTTATATTCTTCCCTATTCTGCACTCCCAATAGAGTGCATACCAGTTTCACTTAAGAGTGTCCTGGATGCAGCAGTAAAGATAATTAAATCTCACTCCTCGAACACACGTCTCTTTGATATTCTGGGTGACAGAAAGGGGATGCACATGTCTGCATACTTGAGTTAGGTGGTTATCTCCATGCACTAGTGCAGTCGTTTCAGTTGAGAGGCAGCTACTTGTCTTCTCAAACATGATGAAGTGAGCCTGTCACTTCAAGGAAAACAATTGAAAATTCAAGATTTGAAGCAAAAATTAAAATTTAGAAAACTTGTGTCCACTGCCATAACCTTCCCAGTACCTCAAGACTTTTCTGGGGAACTCAATAGTAATGTTAATGCATGTGAATTAATGGGTGTGACATTTTTGATGTTGTGTAATTACATGGCTCAACGTTTGAAAGATCTGCAAAAGTCGGTGAACCACTGTTTTCCAAATGATACAAAATCATGTATGGGTAAAAGATTTGTTCAGAGTACAAGATAAACCAAGTAAGAGTATGAAAAGTTCATTGATAAGGTTTCAGACTTTTATACTGCCATCTAACCTTTAGGAAGCTACCATTTGTCAAGTTTTACCATGGTATCTAAAAAGAACATCCATCATTATCTGCATAGGCCATTAAAATCTTCCTCCCTTTTCTAACTATATGCCTGTGTGGCCAGATTTTCTGCATGCCCTCAATCAAAATACCATATTGCAGTGGATGGAATGGTGAAACCAATACAAGAATTCAGCTGACTGATGTTAAGTGAGACATTATTGAGTAATTTTCCCAAACAATTGAAGGAGTTACAACTTTTTTTCTTCTGGAATACATTGACCACAATATCTGCCATAAATTGTTGAACGAATAACATTTTTTGGTAATTGCTGCCATATTTCCATAATTTAGAGACAATAAAGTCATTGAACTGTTGCCAGTATTTGGCATGTAGTAGGTGCCCAAATGTTTTTGAGTATTTCTGGTTTTTTTGCCTATAGTAGTGTCATGAAAAGCACATGAGTATAGACTTTACCTTCACCAAAAATGAATTATCATCAACTACAATGGGAGGCAACAATTTTGAAACCTTTGTGACCCCTTTCCTTGAAATTGACCATCCCTTCCAGTACCTGCCAAAGACAGACTAGACTGTCCCTGGACGATAAGTTCCTCAAAGGCAGGGGCTGCTTTTGATCTTTCTGTACCTACTTCAGTGCCTAACAAACAGTGGCCACAGAACGAACACTCACATGCTAAGGGAATAGAGTCTCTAAAATTGATACTGCTTTACTACTTTTGCTTGTGTGGTTTTCTTTAGGGCCCACTGATGATGGTGAAGAAGAGATGGAAGAAGACACAGTCACAAACGGGTCCTGAGCAGTGACGCAGATGTATAATGATAGACCCTTTTGGAACAAGTCTTGCTTTTCGAACATGGTATAATAGCCTTGTTTGTGTTAGCAAAGTGAAATCTATCAGCATTGTTGAAATGCTTAAGACTGCTGCTGATAATTTTGTAATATAAGTTTTGAAATCTAAATGTCAATTTTCTACAAATTATAAAAATAAACTCCACTCACTGTGCTGCCAAGTTGTGTGTCATCACAGTGCATTTGCAGTGAGGTCTAAGGACATGTTTAAATTGGAAACGCAGGAGGGCAGCATTTTCTCAGTAGGTTTCCTGGGCTGGATTAGAGTCTAGCTTCTGCAGTGTCATGACACATGCCAGAAAGGCCACCTTTTCTACTCCCACATAGCCCTTCTGTTAATGCAGACTTACCTCTCGCTCCGGCTTCTGATATGACAACTGAAATGATTCAATTTTTGAAATTGGTGTGTCCCACCAAGCCTGGCTACGTTTTTTGTCCCCCGCCCCCCCGGCTGGTCTCCAACTCTGGCTTCAGGTGATCCTCCCGCCTTGGCCTCCCAAAGTGCTGGGAGTACAGGCCTAAACCACCTACCCAGCCTCTAGTTTTTTATATGTACATAGTTAACATAAAGGTCATATGGAGAGTCTACAAGAACATTTGTTGTTGAAAGGGGCGTAAGTTACTCATATTTGAAAAACACTACTGTTTGATTGCCATCTCTCTGATCTCCCTTAGCCATGATAGTCTTAATCCCATCTTGTTGCATATACTTTTGTGAAAACCTTGGCACTTCATCAGTTAGCTATTGCTGCAATAATGCTGTATAACAATCCACCACAAAACTCAGGGGTTTTAATCAGCAACACTATTCTAGTTGACTCTGCTTATCACTGTAGGTCTGGATTAACTGGGGTGGCTTGGTTTCTTTACAGGTCTCGATGAGCCAGCTCACCCGGCAAAGGCACAAGAAGTAAACACTAGGAGCTTCTTAAGGCCTATGTATACTCAAAACTGACACACTTATTTCTGCCCACTTACTATTAACCAAAGCAAGCCACCTCGCCAAGTACAGAGTCAAAGGATGATGGGGAAATACACTCCTTTCACCTTGGCCATAGCAAAGATATGGCTGTGAGAAGGAATGAGAAATTAGGGCCAATCATTTAGCCTACAACAGTCAGTGACAGGTGACAGTCCTGGTTACTGTCCACCTTTGTCCTCTTTCTGCAAATAATACCTGAGCAATTACATTGAGCAAAGTGTTTGTTGAAATACCTTTCCTGTTCTAGACAAGCCAAGCCAGGTAAGGTTATAACACCTGATCACCTGATTAAAGGGATAAAGGTAACAAATGCCTGGCTAGGATGAGTAACTTCTATCAATAGGACCATAAGATCAATGTGCTAGGAACTGAAACAAAAGCCCATCATCTATGCATTCAAATAATTTAATATCTATTAGATTTTAGTGGAATATATGCATTATATGTACATATGTATACAACACTAGTTCACAATAGTTTACAAGGATACTTTGGTTTTCTATATGCTTAGAATGTGCATTATTTTCATGAGTTAATACTGGTTTCCGTTTTATGTTGCAAAGTCCTGAGTGAAAAGGATTGTTGCCTTTTTCAAATGATAAAACCTAAAATGTTACAGTTTATTCCATCTTTGTGATTACAGACATTACAGGATAGGGTAGCTAAACAAGGCAAATAAAGCAAACATTCCCTTAATTTAACCAGATGCAACATTTTGGCATTTTTATACTGTGCGTGTTGACTTAATTCATTGACATGGATTGAAAGCCGGCAACAACAAATCTTTGCAATTTAGGATCTTCTTCCATAACTAAGTTTTGTGGGGTTGTTGTTTTTTCACCCTGGCTGGAGTGCAGTGGTGCAATCTCAGCTTACTGCAACCTCCACTTCCTAGGTTCAAGCAATTCTCCTCCCTCAGCCTCCCTAGTAGCTGGGATTACAGGCGCCCGCCACCACACCTGGCTAATTTTTGTATTTTTAGTAGAGGCAGGGTTTTGCCACGTTAGCCAGACTGGTCTTGAACTCCTGACCTCAGGTGATCCACGCACCTCGGCCTCCCAAAGTACTGGGATTACAGGCATGAGCCACTGTGCCTGGCCAAATTTTTTTGTAGAGATGGGATCTTGCTGTGTTGCCCAGGCTGGTCTTGAACTCCTGGCCTCAAGGGATCCTCCCGCCTGAGCCTCCTGAAGTGCAATAGGATTATAGGCAAAAGCCACCATTCCTGGCCCACTGCAACATTCTTGAAGCTCTCAAGTCTTCATCTGACACCTTGTTAAGTGGGGAACTCTGTTAAACCATCCTGTTACTATATAAAAATAAAACTGCTCCCAAGCATTGATTGAAACTGTTTTGCTAGAGCTTCCTGAGAGAAAAGTGAAGCCTAACCATTTTTTTCCATGAACTATGACCCCAGTACAGTGTACCTAATGTCCTTCACAGCCTAACAAAAGAGGTCAGGCAACCCTGCTCATCCTGTCTAGTTTATCAGTATTTAGATGTAAGGTGGATTTAAAGCTAATCTGGGACCGAGAATTGCAGCTGTAATTCCAAGAAGTCATTCAATTTAGCACATAAATGTTTCCTGCAAGATGCCAGAGCAAGTGAGAAACCACTCAGTAGCAAAGCAAAGAGTGATGGTGGTTCATCATCTTTTACAACTGAAAGGCAAACATGAAGAAGGAAATTATAGTCTCTCCCCTAAAATTCCTCATTAAATTGATAAGCTATCTTTACAGCCTTTATGGATGACATCCAGAGTCCTCGGTTTGTTCATTTGAGGAGTCCATTTTCAAGGTGGCCAAAAAGGGAAAAAGGGCTTTCAGGTTTCTCTTTGCTATGGCTCATGAATGCCAGGTCTCCTTTATTGCTTTCTGAACACACTGCTGGGAAACCTTGATGAGGTCAGTGCTCAAATCCCTGCAGCCGTCCCCCTGGAGGAACTTCTTGGCAAACCTGCGTTGAAGAAATACTGATTGCATTCACGCTTCATGTCGGGGTTTGCCTTCCCCACACTGCTCCTGGCGACGGTGGTGAGGCAGCACTCGGATGTTGTCACCTGTTCATTATTTTTTCAGTTCTATTCCCAATTCCTAACCCTTCTTTTGAGACACAACTAGGTATGTGCACTTCAAATGCTCCAGAAAAACCCGAGGTCAAATTTCAAATAGGATGGTTATGGTCACCATAAAGGTGGTGACGTTTGAGTGGTGGAAGAGGGTGCAGGACGACACTGCAGGCAGAGGAACACAGCCAGGACACTATTAGGAGTAACTCTGATCGTGGCTTGTGATGATACAGTATAATTCAACGCAGGTTAGAGCCGTTACTATGATCGTTCTTTCCTAAGAAGTTTTGATTTTGGAGAAAAGAACCTTGAGGATCGGTGGGGGCTTTCTTGGCCTGAAAGGTATCACTGGCAGCAGAAGCAGGAGGCTGCCCACGTTTCGTGTTTTCACTTGGGGTGGACGTTGGCTGCAACCCTCAAACGCTGGGAGTCGTCAACCTACTGAGCCCTGTTGTCCAATGTGCCCTGGGCAAGGATGTGGGTGCAAATCCTGCCTCCGGGCGACCACCGGCCTCCTTGGCTTCTGTGTCCAATTAGAAAAAAAAAAGAAAGTAGAAAGTCGGTAAGAAATCCGTGAAAGAAGTCTGTCCTCCACCCCGACTCAGGCCAGGAGACATTACAGAACGTACCAGCACGCGACGTCCGGGCCCCAGCAAGTGTAGCCCGGATTTTGTCCCCCGCCACGCCCCTCGGCCACGCCCCCTGCGTTTGGCCCAGCGTCGGGGCGGGGCCGGCCTGCGATTGGCCGGGACCACGACCGCGTCCGGGCGCGCCACGTGTGCGTGGGAGCGCACCGGAAGCGTCCGGCTGGAGGCGCGGCGGCCGGCCTGGGCGGCGGTGGCCGTCATGGAGCGGGAAGAGGATTCCTTGTCCGCGCGGCCGGCCCTGGAGACCGAGGGACTGCGCTTTCTGCACGTCACGGGTGAGTCGTTGCGGGGCAGCAGGGGCGCGCCGCCACCATGATCGGTGGGTCGTCCTTCGCTGCTCGGGGCGCCGGAGCCTGGGAGGCCTGGGAACGGACGGGCGTTGGCGCTTACGCGGACTCTGGGCAGCAGGCCCGGACCTTGCGCGGAGTCTTCTCGGGAGCCGCACTTCCCTAGGCGGCTCGGCTGGCCGTTGTTTGCGCAAGTCTTTTTTTGCGAACCAAGCCCTTATTGTTGTAGTTACTGGGGTCACTCGGCCCTTGGCGTTTGCCTCTGGGACCTGCCCCACACAGCCCCCTACACACTCCTAACCCCGCGCTGTCACCCCTTTATATGTGGTTCCCTAGGTCTGAAAGGCCTTTGCCTTCCTGATTCAGATTAGTTGCTCTTCATTCTTCAAAACCCAGTTGCTGTGCCCTGCACACTCTAACTGCCCCCGATTCCCCAGATGGTTGAGAAGTCTCACTTCTCAGTGATCCCTGAAGTGTCGCACTTCTTGTTCATATTTTAACGATCTACTTAGGAGGCTTTATCCTCAGCCTAGACCATGAAGGCTTTGAGGTCAGGAGTTAGACTGACTTTGCGTTCGTTGAGTCTTATGGAAAGGTCAACTAGTAGTGTCATTTTTAGTTTTTTTGAAAACTTTTTTTTTTCTTTTCAGTGGGCTCTTTGCTGGCCAGCTATGGCTGGTACATCGTCTTCAGCTGCATCCTTCTCTACGTGGTCTTTCAGAAGCTTTCCGCCCGGCTGAGAGCCTTGAGGCAGAGGCAGCTGGAGCGAGCTGCGGCTTCTGTGGGTTAGTGCCTGATAACCGAAATGAAAGCGGTGGTTTTACACCTACTTCTTTATATTAAGATTTAGTCTCTTGTTAAAAGTCAGACGGACCACATAGCAAGACCCTGTCTCTATTTAAAAAAAAAAAAAAAAAATAGGCAAGAGTGGCGGCACACACCTGTAGTCCCAGTGCTTAGGAGGCTGAGGCGGGAGAATAACTTGAGTCTAGGAAGTCAAAGCTGCAGTGCGCTATGATCGGGCCACACAACACTCCAGCCTGGGCAATTGACTGAGACCTTGTTTTTTTTTTTTTTTTTCCTTTTAAAAAAAGGAAGTATATGGTTCTTGGCTGGGCGCGGTGGCTCACGCCTGTAATCCCAGCACTTTGGGAGGCCAAGGCAGGCAGATGACTTGAGGTCAGGGTTCAAGACCAGCCTGGCCAACATGGTGAAACCCCGTCTCTACTAAAAATACAAATCTTAGTAGGGCATGGTGGCAGTCGCCTGTAATCCCAGCTATAAGGGAGGCTGAGGCAGGAGAAATCGCTGGAACCCGGGAGGTGGAGGTTGTAGTGAGCTGAGATTGTGCCACTGCACTCCAGCCTGGGCTACAGAGTGAGATTTTGTCTTTTCTTTCTTCTTTTTTTTTTTTTTTTTTCTGTGAGATGGAGTCTAGCTCTGTCGCAAAGAGCGAGACTATGAGTAGACATTATGAGTAGAAATGAGTTCATTTCTACTCATAATGCTATTTGGAAGGATTTTTCTTTTCTGTAGAAACAAATACTTAAGAATCTTACTTCTGGGCTAATTAAGGGATGGATAATGATTTAGAAAACTTTGTATTTCCTTGGTAGTCTTCCAGGATTCCAGTCAACCTAGAGACTGTGGGTGTCACTGAGGTATCCAAGATGTGCTCTGGCTACCATCCCAGGCTTTATGAATCGGAATTGCTCAGGAGAACTCAGAAATTGGCATTTCTAACAGGTTGCTGGTGATGTAGATATTTGAGGCTAAAATCCATGGCTCAGCAACAGACCCCTGCCCCCTGAAGCAGTAAAATATATGCAGAGGGGTTAGGAGTACTCATGTAAAAACATGTTTCATTGTCTGATGTCCATACCTCTTTATACTTTTAATAATATGGACACTCAAAAGTTTCTATTTTATATTGTACAGAGTGCTTTGTCTCCATTTTTTTCTGACATTTTAGAACCTGATGTTGTTGTTAAACGACAAGAAGCTTTAGCAGCTGCTCGATTGAAAATGCAAGAAGAACTAAATGCGCAAGTTGAAAAGCATAAGGAAAAACTGAAACAGGTATGAACTGGCTTCAGTTTGAATGTGTACATAGAAGTTGTCTGAGGCTTAGTGCATAATGATGCCTGTATGTGTGTTGTCTATAAGCTTCCAGGACCAGGTCCTATCCCATTAGATTCAGTAAGCATTTCAGTTCCTGTGATGTAAGTGTTGATGATATCAAGAAGTATACACTATTGTTAGGGAACACTAGATGTGTGAATATATTACAATGAAAGGTCCAGAGCACAAAAGGAGGGACAGACTGGAGCAGGATACATGTGAGTGTGTGCGTGCATGTGCCTGTGTCTTCCACATTACCAAAAATGTACTGATAGGAATGAGTTTCAGAAGAATGGAGTCAGTAATTTTTTTCGTGAAACATTTTGCTTTCTTTAATAGTGTACAAAAACCAAAGCTTCTCTATGTGAGTTAAACTCATACCACCAGATCACAACAGTTTTATTAACTAAAGAAAACGAGGGTGAAGTTTGTTCTGAAAAACGTTTAAATTAAGAATTATCAGAGTTAGCGTTGTCTTTGAGAGAGATGGCAGCTTCTGAACTCTTTCTGTACAATATGATTGTTTCTCAGCTTGAAGAAGAAAAAAGGAGACAGAAGATTGAAATGTGGGACAGCATGCAAGAAGGAAAAAGTTACAAAGGAAATGCAAAGAAGCCTCAGGTGACTGGAGACCTCGGCCAGCTGGCATGCAGTAGATAAAGATTGCCAAGTAGAATGTTTTAATTGCTTCTTACGTGTTCAAACAGGAGGAAGACAGTCCTGGGCCTTCCACTTCATCTGTCGTCGTGAAACGGAAATCGGACAGAAAGCCATTGCGGGGAGGTGGTAAGCACCACTGATGTCAAATGTTAACAAATTTCTAGTTAACCTTGTAGAAACAAGATTATTTGCTTCTTTGTCCGTAAGTTAAGACTAATTCCTTAGGATTGTGAAGATTCAATAAAGGAAACAGATGCAAACCACCTCCTAGGTCCTCACTAAGTACTTGGAAGGATTGTGCTTATAGTATTCTCACTTGATCCTTCTGCAGCCCCGTCGGGCGAGAGCTAAGTAGGGTGAGGAATTGTCTGCCAATCTTCAGATGAGCGTCAAGGAGCTGGAACACAGTGGTTTTGGTCTTTCTAGACGGGACCACCTTGTTTCTTGCAAATAACAAGGAGTAGCAGATGCTCATCCAAAGCTTTTTCCTGTGTGCAACACTGCCCCGGGGACTCTGTCTTCATCCCATCCCTGAGAATTTCAAATTTGGGAATTTGGGACTCCCAAGTGAAAATAAGCAATCCTTTGTGATTCTGGCTAAGAGTTGCAAGTTACTGCTGTGTAAGGAGAGAACAAAGACACTAGAACACTGTAGGAACCAAGGCGGAAGACTTTGTATCCTCCATAGGAGGAAAGGGGCACAGCAGAGGCCTGGAGGCCTGATGGCGTCTTTGAGGACTGAGGAAAGACTGGGACATGGGCTCCAAGGCAGCAGGGCTACAAAATTGGCTGACCTTAAACGCTGAGCTGTAATCCCCTTTGTGTCAGAAGACTAAACCTGGCTTGCTGTAGAGAAGGTGATGCATCTGGAAAGAAAATGCTATTTTTAAATGGTCCTGCTGGAAACTTATTTTTAGACACAGAGAGGTGATATTTAGGAGAGGAATGGAAATTATAGAAGATGGAATGCGTGGCCTGCTTGCATGCATGGCCTCTTTCAGCGTCCCCAGCATTTCTGAGCTGGGGCTTTGACTAGCCTGGCTTTACAAATAAGGAAACTGAGGCACCGGGTTTAATTGCCCAAAGATTCCAGTGCAAGTAAGGAGTAACGCCAACATTTTAAGTTCTGGCTGGCCCTAGAACCTGAACACTCAACCAGGTTACCAGTTGTCCATTGACTTTGGGAAACTCGCAAGGGAGGGGGGTGGTGGGGGTTAGGGAAGGATAGAGATGACCCTGTTCTGACTGGTAGAAGTGATAAGTTTGATTCTGTTTTGATTTTTTTTAATCCATTTTCTGTAGCTTGAACGGCCCTTATTTGAATGTGTGAGTTTCAATAAGCACTGTGATAGGAGGATTCACATACTTAAATCAGGCCATCTTGAGAGAGTTTTTGGTGACTCTTTTGCATGTGTTTTGGAGTTGGGACAAAGCAGCTGAATGACTTTTTTCCCCACCAGAAAATCAATTCAAATGGCAATCACAATATAAAGGTTTGTTTTTTTTTCATATAGCAGCTAAAAGGTTTTTTTAAATGTCCCTTAGAATCCATATCTTTGCAGTGCTTTGCATGTCACTCTCATAATTTTATTTTGGATATAGAATGTCCCCAGATTTTCAGATTTTATCAATACTGTTGTGCTTCTTTTCTGTCATCCTAGGTTATAACCCTTTGTCTGGTGAAGGAGGTGGAAGCTGCTCCTGGAGACCTGGACGCAGAGGCCCATCATCTGGCGGATGAAGCTAAAAATCTTGTTAGTGTCGCTTTTGACATTAGCAAGATGAATCCTTAACCCTCGATTCAATTGCCTTACGCACGCTTTTCACAGTGACTAGCCAAGGGGAGGTGGGGTTGATTTCTGTTCCTAACTACACCTGCATATGTCAGGGCTCCAGTCAGCAAAAGGTATAGATGTTGCCTCTAGGCATTAGGTCATTAGTCACATTCCACTTGGAGACAGTGATTGCATTCATTGATTTCATGGTTAATTGCTAGTTGGTAGGTAAAGGCCTCTAGATGATGAGCAGTCTTGATAAAAGAGGCCTAGTAATGTTCTTTTGAAATTAGAAATCCTTGCTGCTAGGACAGTCTCTGTGACAGGTTGCGTTGAATGATGTCTTCCTTATCAATGGTGAGCCCACCAGTGAGGATTACTGATGTGGACAGTTGATGGGGTTTGTTTCTGTATATTTATTTTTATGTACAGAACTTTGTAAAAACAAAACTATTTAAAAAACGAGAATAACATTTTTAGCATCTTTATTCAAGGAGATTTATGGACTTGAATTTGTCTATCAAACATTAAATAGCTTTTTATTACTCACAACCTCCAACTATTACTTATTTCTCTATTTATTATTGCTTACCCAAAATAAGTCTGGCAAGTGGCAGACAGCTGCGGTGATTTTGAAAGTTGACAGACTCCTTGGGGTTCATCCACAAAATCGGGTGCTTGGAGTCTAGTTGCTGAATTACTGGGATAAAGAAACATCATGCCTCGAGGTTCCTCATAGGCTGACCGCATTTCTACGCGTGCCCTCAGTTCTTCCCTTATGCCATGACTCATCTTCTATGCTCTTGTCCAGAGGCACTATCAGCAGTTTTGGATAAACAGCCAAATAGTAAATATTTCAGACTTTACAGGTGACATACTATCTCTGTCACATAGTCTTAGGTTTTTATATTTTTAAAGGATTGTTTTTTTAAAAGATTCTCTGTTCCTGGGCTGGATTTGGGCTGCATGCTGTAGTGTGTGGACCCCATCTAGATCATCAGAAGGAAAAACATTCACCTTCAGAATAGGAGTAATTCGCTACAAAAGCACTCTAGAATGGTCTCATACATAAATTAGTCAACATTTGTTATCTCCTGCAGGTAGAATATTCCGTGGTTGCTTCTTGACAAAGGGAAATACAGTCTGGCCGTGCGAGACTTAAAATCTCTTGAGGAGCGCTCTGGAGAATGGCTGAAGGAGAGGAAACAGGAGCCTTGAGCAGTGTAATTACAAACAAATAGGTTGGCATAGTCAAGACTAAGTCTGTGAGTCTAGAGAGACTTGAGTTTTATTTTGCCTGTGGAGGAAATTGGGGGTTTCAGGTCACAGAGAGGGTCAGTGGAAACAAGGGTGGACCTTGTGAGAGGTGTGGGGAAGTCCTGGGACCCTCACTCCCCTTCCAGTGTGTAACTGGATTGGCTCCCACCAGCACAGAAGATTTATAACGTGGGAAATGGTATACTTGGATTAAAATATTTCATCCAGATTTGTTTACATCTAGAGAGAACCCCTTGTAGGATATAAGGGAACTTTTTAACATTCTTCCTTGAGCATACTTTCTGTAACTGAAAATGTATGTGAAGTGGCTGTCAACTACACATTTCATAAGTAGAAGGGTTCTGGGTCAGGGTTTCCTATGCAGCAGAGCAGCCCCCTTGCTGCCGTCCGTCAAGAGCCCTCAACACAAGAGTTATAAATAGAAATAAACTATGAAAATTAGAAAAGTAGAAGGGTATGTTTTAGTATACTATTAGATGTGACTGACTACCTTGAAACCTGATTTTTTTTCATGGGAAGAAACAGTGCTTGAATTCTGCATGCCCCCCCTGCATCTAGCACCTTTTGGTGGGAGTGGAAGGAGGGTGTCATGGAGAATGATTAGGAGATAATGGAGGCGAGAGGGAAACTTGCATTGTGTATTAGCATTTGAAGAGCACTTACCACTTGGCAGGAGTGTCGATTTCTATTTGATACCCCTAGAATCCTATGAAATGGGTATGTTACTAACCTTGGTTTTCAGAAACTGAAGCTTAGATGGGTTTAGTCACTGGTCCACAACCCTACTCACTGTAGTCTACTTCATCCTTGTGTTCATATTAGCCAAAGGCCTTAGGGCATCAAGGTGCGGGGAGCTTCTTGTAGCTAATGAAACAGTTATGTGGCCGGGCATGGTGGCTCACGCCTGTAATCCCACCAACCGAGATGGGTGGATCACCTGAGGTTAGGAGTTCGAGACCAGCCTAACCAATGTTGTGAAAGCCTGTCTCTACTAAAAATATAAAAAATTAGCTGGACGTGGTGGCATATGCCTGTAATCCCAGCTCCGTGGGAGGCTGAGGCAAGAGAATTGCTTGAATGTGGGAGGTGGAGGTTGCAGTGAGCCGAGATCATGCCATTGCACTCCAGCCTGGGCAACAAGAGCAAAACTACATCTCAAAAATAAAAGTTATGTGGAGTAATAATACAGTGAAAATCACGTTACAGATCTGGGGCATTAAGCATTTCAGAAAGGTGGACTGAGCTTGCTGGGGAAAGCGGGTCTTGGCCCTTTCTGAAAAAATGAGAAATTGGGGGCAGAGGTGCAAATGCCAAAAGCTGAGGCCCCTGGAGAAGAAGGGACTGGGCCAGAGCCATAAAAACCATGCTTCAAACCTAGGCCGTACACTCACCTTGTCCACCAGCAGAGGCTGCTGTGGAGCTCGCGGTGTGTCCTGGCAGTTTGCAGGAGTTTGGGACGGACGCTGGGAGCTGTCAAGTGTTAGATAATGTGTGAAGCACCCCATCCTAATTATGGAGCAACATGAGTAAATCCTGGGGCAGAACACACAAGAGTCTTCAACTGGAATGCTTAGGAGATGGAGTTGTGCCTTGGCCAAATGTTTGAGGAGAAAAGACTTGAACGGCCACATTTGGATCCCATCCCCACCTGGATCCCATCCTCCTCAGGGACTCCACTCTGCGACCCCTTCCTCTCCTTCATGCCATCTCCACTGGCTGCTCCTCATCAGATAGGTAACATGCCAAGTCTCTCTTCTTGGAAAGAGCACTTAAAAGGTGGTTTATAAACAACAGGCATTTGTTTTTGGAGGCTGGAAGTCCAGGATCAGGGTGCAGGCATGGCTGGGTTCTGGTGTGACCTTCCAGGCTACAGAGGGCCAACTTTTCGTTGTGTCTGTCAAATGCGCAGCCCTGGGTGCCTCTGAGTAGGCGTTCCTCACCTTACCCCTTAGGGATGTAGAAGGTGCTCCTACTGGGTTCATCCCATTACAAACGCCAGTGGAATTTTGGTCTCACTATATTTGACTTGACATGACAACACATTTCCTACATGCCCCTCTGCAGCCCTCCCTTCTTCCTTCTAGAACACTCTACACACTGGGTTTTAGCCCCCCTGACAGCTTGTACCTCTCTCCTTTGCCAATTGTGCCATGGTCTCTAGTCTTGAAAAAGTGTTCTGTGTTCCCTAATTTCTCTTCCTGCATTTGCTGTTAAATGCATTCTGCTGAAGCTGCTCTTCAGGTCACCTGTGGCAGGGAGTGACGGGTTGCCTTGGTCCTCACCTGAAGTTAGCATCCTTTGTGGTCCTGAGCACTCCTCAAGAAACACTTCCCTCGGCTTCCAAAACGCCGAGTTGGCCTGGTTTTCTCCTGTTTCTGGCCACTCCTCGTTCTCTTTTGCTGCTTTTTCTCACCTTCCTGAAACCCCTGGGGTGCCCAGAGCTGTCTTTAGACCTGTTCTCTTGGCCACATTTGTCCTCAGTCTCATACAGTGGCTGAGGGGATCTCCTTCCCTCCCCCTTTCTCCCCTGACTCTAAGGGGAAGAAGTCAGTTTGGGGTGACTGCTGTGTGTGCTCAGAGCATCCAGTCTTCCTCTGGCACAACTGTCACATTTTGTTGTAATTGTGTCTTTTCCTCCAAGACAAAAGGAGTTGTCTCTGGTGTGTGGATGCATCCCCGGCAGCTAGAACAAGGCCTGACATAAGCTCCTACCTCATGGAGTTAGAAAAGGCAAGAAGGAAACCATCACTCATGCCACGTGGCGGAAGTGGCATTGTGGATACCACACATGTACAAACGCATCTTCTAGTGATTCTGTAGACAGATAATTGTGACTTATGATAAAATATCAGTGTCTCATACACCAATTCAAATGCTCTGTTTCAAAGAACTCACAGAAAACTATGGGCTCTGGGAAACTAAAGGCTCAGAATGGGCCTGGGGGTGCCGAGGATGCTGTGGACAGTGTAAACACAGGCCCCGCCCTGAGGGCCTTGAGGTCTGTGGGGGAGAGGAGGATTGCATGGTCACAGAAGTAGATGATGAGAGCTGATGAAGGCCCACAGATGGGAAATACACATTCCAGTAAGAAATGATCTGACTTATGGAGACCTAACAGGTTTATTCTGTAGCTAGATTCCACTTCTGTGGAAGTAGAGGTTGGAAATTGCAGGAAATAATTTAAAGATGAAACAACCTTTTCCTCTGTCTTAGCTGCTGTAACAGTACCACAGATTGTGTGGTTTATAAACAACAGGCATTTGTTTTTGGAGGCTGGAAGTCTAGGATCAGGGTGCAGGCATGGCCGGGTTCTGGTGAGGCCTTCTTCCAGGCTGCAGACAGCCAACTTTTCGTTGTGTCTTCACGTGGTGGGGAGAGCTCTGGGGCCTCCATTATAGGAGCACTAATTCCATCATGACCTAGTTAACCTCTAAAGGTACCCCCACCAATACCATCACCTTGGGGGTGAGGATTTCAACATGCTAATTTGTGGGGGGACACATACATTCAATATGTAACAACTACAAACCAGGAGTCTCTAGTGTTCAGTATTAGTACCAGCTCCTAACACTCCTGAGTAGCTATGTCTGTCTTGGGGGTCTACGTGGTCCTTTGCAGGTTCTGAGGAAACTTCACTGGCCCCTTGCTGCCTTCAGCCTCCTGAGAGGGGGTCATCCAGTGCCACCAGACCAGCTTTAGGAGTGCATGTCTGCAGATGTTGATGCAGGGTAAGCCCCCTTCTCTTTGAAGTAGCTATTCCAAGCCTCCACTCGGAGCACTTCAGGCTTCTCTTTGTCATCATTCCAAACAATGACAAACCCTGTAATAAGAAGGGCTTGTCATCAAAAAATGCAAGAGACGTGAGCTTGCCAGGGTGACCTCTGATTTGGAAGATGGTCAGCTCAGTGTTTCCAGCATCTGGACTGCTCTGAACATGACTTCAAACAACCATTTATCGCTAAGATTCTGCTGGGCTGGCTCAGTTGGTCTTGGCCGCACTCATGCTTGTGGTCAGCTGGTGGCTGGCGGGGCCCAGTGGCCTCCCTCACATCTGCCAGCTGGCTGGTGGTAAGCTGGGCGACAGGTGACTGGCCCATGTATTTCTCCATCTGCAGCAGGCTAACCCGGATTTGTTCACATGGCGGTTCATTTCCAAGAACAGTGTGCCCAAGTGTTTCAAGTTGCTGCTTGCTCCACATTTTGCTACCATCCCATGGGTCAAAGCAATTCAGAAGGCCAGTCCCAATGCAAAGGCTGGAGGAAGGCACTGCCTCTCGGTTGAAGGAGCTGTCGAGTCACATTGCAAAGGCGTAGATGCAGGGAGGGGAAGAAACTGGCCATTTGCAGTAGAAGTGAGTCTTCGGGTCATACAGCCTTAGTATACATCTTTGTGTCTGTGAAACTTCTCCCCATCTGGATCAAGACTGCCCCAACTTGATCTTTGAGGACCATCCCCAAAATTTATAAGCAAGAGAATTACCCAGCAAATGTGAAGGCTCCTGCTCTGACCAGTACACTCCACCTGAATCCCAAAAGAGCCTAGAAAATGGCGTGTAGCAGTCAGGAGTCAGCCGGAAATGGCATGCTCCAATTGGGTAGCTGAGGAGCGTTTAGTAAAGGCGCTGTTTGCCAGGGTGCAGACAGGGTTAGGCATGATACAAATCTGGGCAGCTAGCAACATCAGGGAGCCTTTAATGTCCCCAAACCTGACAGAGACCAGCCTTCAATAGAAACAGCCAGCTCTCAGTGACCCAGCGAGAAGGACCACAATAAATGACCTCAGTCTCCTCCCACCCACCAGCCTTCTGCCTGTACCTTCCATTGGCTGAGCACAGCTGAAGGCATGAGTGAGCCTCTGGGGATGGCTTAATTTCTCCTTTGTTTTTTTTTTAGATGGAGTCCCACTCTTACCCAGGCTGAGTGCAGTGGCGCGGTGTCGGCTCACTGCAACCTCCTCCTCCCAGGTTCAAGCCACTCTCCTGCTTCAGCCTCTTGAGTACCTGGGATTACAGGCATGCACCACCACGCCCAGCTAATTTTTGTATTTTTAGTAGAGACAGGGTTTTGTCTTGTTGGCCAGGGTGGTCGCACTCCTGACCTCAGGTGATCCTCCCGCCTCAGCCTCCCAAAATGCTGGGATTACAGGAATGAGCCACTGTGCCTGGCTTTAATATCTGCTAAGCTCATTAACCGATGCCTGCACTCAAGGTGACTGTTAGGGGTTGAGTTGTGTCCCTCAAAATGTGCTGAGGTCCTGCCCCCAGTACCTGTGAATATGCCCTTATTTGGAAATAGAATCTCAGCAGATGTAATCCAGTTAAGATGAGGTCTGCTGAGTTAGGGTGGGCCCTGAGCCAATGTGATTAGTGTATGAGTTCACTAGGGCTGCCATAACAAAATGTCACAGACTGGGTGGCTTCAACCACAGACGTTTATTCTGTCACAGTTCTGGAGGCTGGAAGTTGGAGGAGGTGCTGCAGGTCTTTCCTCCAAGGCCTCAATTCTTGACTTGCAGATGGCCACCCTCCTGCTGCCTGGTCACAGGGTCTTTTCTTTGTCACAGTTATCCCTCCCTCCTCTCTGTGTCCTAATCTCTTCTTACAAGTACATCAGTCGTATCAGATTAGGGCCCACTCTAATGGGCTCTTCTTAATTACTTCTTTAAAGACTGCCACCAAATATAGTCACATTCTGGAGTACTGAGTGTTAAGGCTCCAACATATGAATTTTAGAGGGGACAATTCAGCTCATAACAATTGGTGTCCTTATAAAAGAAGAGAAGAGGCCAGGTTTGGTGGCTCAAGCCTGTAATCTCAGCACTTTGGGAGGCTGATGTGGGCAGATCACTTGAAGTCAGGAGTTCAAGACTAGCCTGGCCAAAATGGCGAGACCCCGTCTCTACTAAAAATACAAAAATTAGTCGGACATGGTGGCGTGCACCTGTAGTCCCAGCCTCCCGACTGGGAAGCTGAGAGAAGAATCACTTGAACCCAGGAGGCAGAGGTTGCAATGAGCCGAGATCCCGCCACTGCACTCTGTTCAGCCTGGGTGACAGAGCAAGACTGTCTAAATAAATAAATAAAAGAGACAGACACTGAAGGTGACCACATGAAGGCCTAGGTGACACAGCGAGACTCTGTCTAAATAAATAAGACACAGACACTGAAAGAAGGTGACCACGTGAAATGAAGCCCACGGGAGAGACTGGAGTGACCCAGCCACAAGCCAAGGAAAGCCTGGGGCCACCAGAAGCTGAAAGAGGCAAGGAAGGATTCTCCCCTCGAGGCCAGGAGGAGCATGGCCCTGCTGACACCTTAAGTTTGGCCTCAGAAACTGTGAGAGAAGCAATGCCTGTAGTTATAAGCCACCCGTTTTGTGGTCATTTGTTCTAGCAGCCATAGGAAGTGAAAACAGTGGCCTTTGGCAAGCACAGTTCAACTGTCGGAATTTCCCTCACATGTGACGAGATGTGGTCCCAAGGCTCAGGGCACCCGCAAGTTGCATGGATGTACCACCTGTAGCTTGCTTAGCACCCCTCCCCAACAATGCTCCCCAGAGATGGCCCAGAGGGCATTCCTTCATCAGAGCATAAAGCAAGTGCTGGTGGGGGAACCAGGACTCTTCAGCAGCGTGGGAGGAAGGCTGGCTCGAGGGCAGTGGGGATGCGCCGTGCTGGATGAGGTCTGTTTGCCCCTCCACATCTACTCTCCACCCAGTTCCTGCCCCAGGAAGCTGACCTGTATAAGCTGCAAGGAGCCTTTCTGTGCAGTCCATTCAGGCCTTCTCCTGGAGGGCTGTCCCTAGGCCACCTTGACTGCAGGCATAGGTAACTTTCTAAATGGATATGACCACCCCAGGTGTTCCAGCCAGCACAGTAAACCCTGAATTCCTTTTCCTGAAGTTGGGCTCTAGCAAGCCTTAGGATCCATTCTCCTCCTCCTGACACCCTTGGAGTCTGTGGCCGTGATTCTTCCCAGACTCCTGCCACAGGGATGGATGAAGTCATACCGCATTTTCAGTGATGGCTGGGTACATTGAGCCTTATACTTTTCGATCTGGGATTTTCTGGAATCATACTCTTTCCATTGCCTGGAGGTTGTGAGGGGTGATGAGAGTGATACCTGCTGGATCAGCAGCAGCTGGAGAGAGAACTGTCCCAGTGCCTTAAGTGAAAGCTGTTTCTGCAGGAGGAAGCAGGCAGGGGGCTGAGATGAAGGGATTTGGAGGCTCGGCATTTTCAATTCTCAGCCTCCTCTGTGTCGAACCATATTTCAGGGTCCCACTCCTTTCCCATCAGTGCCCTTAGCATTAGAGACCTGACAGGGGTCAGCATTTCACTGGCAATGCTGCTCTGCAGCCCTTAAAGCCAGGCCTGGGCTGGGCTTCAGCCATTTCCTGCAACTACAGGGGATGGGGGAATTCCAGCAGGGCTGGAATTCACTGTATTCACTTCCTGTGGCTGCTAGAACAAATGACCACAAACTGGGTGGCTTATAACTACAGACATTGCTTCTCCCACAGTTTCTGAGGCCAAACTTAAGGTGTCAGCAGGGCCATGCTCCTTCCTGGCCTTGACGGGAGGATCCTTCCTTGCCTCTTTCAGCTTCTGGTGGCCCCAGGTTTTCCTTGGCTTGTGGCTGCATCACTCATCTCTGCCATGGGCTTCATGTGATCACTTTTCAGTGTCTGTGTCTCTTCTCTTATTTATTTATTATTTATTTATTTATTATTTGTTTGAGACAGAGTCTCGCCCTGTCACCCAGCCTGGAGTGCAGTGGTGAGATCTCAGCTCACTGCAACCTCCGCCTCCTGGGTACAAGCGATTCTCCTTCCTCAGCCTCCCAGTTAGGAGGCTGGGACTATAGGCACATGCCACCACGTCCAGCTAATTTTTGTATTTTTAGTAGAGACAGGGTCTCGCCATGTTGGCCAGGCTGGTCTTGAACTTCTGACCTCAATTTTCTTCTGTGTTCCGCATCAGATCCTAGGTAACTTTAATGTGTCCGTTTCCCTGCACACACTCGAGGCCCATCAGAAGCAGCCAGGTGACCCCACCTTCTTCATAGTCATCCTCGTTGCCATTGTGCCTGCTACACAGCCATTTGGCCTCCACTGCCTTGCTCTGCTCTCATCCACTTTCCTAGGGCATGGCCATGGGTACTTTGAATGCCCATGATGTCCCTGCCTGCCATGGAGTAAGTACCAGAGTCCTGTTGCTCATTCCTTAAATAGCTGAGCGATCTTGTCCCCAGTCCCATTTTGAGAATATGTCTCCCAAGACACATTGTTAATCATTAGGAAAATGCAAATTAAAAACCACAATGAGATACCACTACACACTTATTGGAAAAGCTAGGCTGGGTGCAGTGGTGGTTCATGCCTGTAATCCCAGCACTTTGGGAGGCTGAGGATGGTGGATCACTTGAGGTCAGGAGTTTGAGACCAGCCTGGCCAACATGGCAAAACCCCATCTCTACTAAAAAGAGAAAAAAATTAGCTGGGCATGGTGGTGCCCACATGTAATCCACTTGGGAAGCTGAGGCATGAGAATCGCTTGAACCGGAGAGGTGGAGGTTGCAGTGAGCTGAGATCATGCCACTGACTCCAGCCTGAATGACAGAGTGACACTCTGCCAAAAAAAAAAAAAAGCTAAAATTAGAAAGACTGTTCCAAGTGTTAACGAGGATGTGGATGAACTGGAACTTACATGCTCCTGGTAGCAACAGAAAATGGAAAACAGTTCGGCAGTGCCATAAAAAGTGACAGCCATTCCACCCATAAATACCTCAGGGAAATAAAAGCATCTGTCCATACCAAGATTGGCACATGAATGTTCCCAGCTACTTTATATGTAGTAGCCCAAATTGAAATCAGTGCAAATGCTCATCAACAGGTGAATGGATGGATAAATCGTGGTATGTTCAAAGAATGGAACGCTATTCAGCAACAAAATGGAATGAACTACTGATGCATGCCACGTGGATGGATTTCAAAATAGTTACACCATGTGAAAGAAGCCAGGCCAGAAGAACAACAACAACAAACAAACAAAAAACACTACATACTATATGATTCCATTTCTACAAAAATCTAGAAAACGCACATTCATCTATAGTGACAGGGTGCAGATCAGTGGTTGCCTGAGGTGGAGGTGGGGAACAGGGAGAGGAGGAAAAGGTGGTTCAAGAAAACTTTTCAGGGTAATAGACAAATCTGCTGTCTTGGTGGTGATGGCATCTGTGATACTGTGAAACATATATTTGGTTTTCAACTCTGTTTGCTGGGATACAACTCCTAAAATCCTCAGAATCTTCAAGTGATGTCCTCTCCTATGCTAATGAGTTGACTGATGGCTGTTAGCCTGCTAGGTAGCTTCAGAATGGGGCTGGTACCAGAAAGACCAAGGCAGGATTAGAGGGCTGGGACTTTCAGCCCTATCCCCCAACCTCAGGGAGGGGAGAGGGGCTGAAGGTTTAGTTGATCACCAATGGCCAATGATGTAGTCAATCATGCCTATGTAATGAAGCTCCCATAAAAACCCAAGAGGACTGATTTGGGGAGATTTCAGACAGCTGAACATTTGGAAGCTCACAGTGAACTGAACAACACCTCATCCATGTGCCAGGAGGGTGGTGCATCCCAACTCCACCAGGACAGAGGCTCCTGTCCTCAGGACCCTTCCAGACCTCTCCCTATGTATCTCTTTATCTGGCTGTTTATTCGTGTCCTTCAAAATATCCTTTATAATGAACTGGTAAACAAGTTTCCCTGAGTACTGTGAGCCACTCTAGCAAATGCACTGAACCAAAGAGGGGTTGTGGGAACCCCAGTTCATAGTCACAAGGTCCAAAGGCCCAGATTTATACGTGCCTGAGTGTGGACAGGAGCCACCTTGGGCACTGAGCCCTCAACCTGTATCTGACGCTATCTCCAGGTAGATGATGTCAAAATTGAATTGGAGGACACCTAGCTGATGTTGGCTAAAGAATTGATTGGTTGCTTCTTGGCGGGGAAAACACAACTCCCAACACGTTTGATCAGAGAAGCCTTCTGTGTTGATTGTTGTGGTGTGAAAGCAGCGGAAAAACACAGATGAGTTGGTTTTTTCACACATGGTGTCACAGGTGTATATACCAACACTTAAATTGTACATTTTAAACATGTGCAGTTTAGCATATATCAAATATTGCACTCATATGTGAGACCTTTTTTCTCATGGAGATAGAGAATGGAATGGTGATTACCAGGCAGTATAAAGAGGGAATGATTAATGGGTACAAAAGTAGAGCTAGATTAGAGGAATATGATCTAGTGTTCAGTAGCACAATAGGGTGACTTTAGTTAATAATTTATTGTGTATTTCAAAGTAACTAGAAGAGTAGAATTGGAATGTTCCTAACACGAAGAAATGATATATGTTTGAGGTGACCAGTTACCCTGATTTGATCATTACAGATTGTAGGTTTGTATCAAATTATCACATGTACCCATAAATATATATGACTATTCCCTATCCACAAAAATTTTCAAAATACAGAAAAGGTGGCAGTTTTAGGAGAATTGCAAAGAAAACAGAAGTCTCAAAGAGGTCAGCAGCCCCTCGTGGGGAAGAAGAGGAGCTCACTCCCTTTGCATTGGTGTTGGGGGGCTAATGAAAGCCCGATGATGTAAGCAACCTCTCTGACCTTTAACCCTGGCCCCTCCTCCCACTGCCCCGGATTCTATGCCCACCAGCCCCCATGGGACATCAAGATTTGCCAGGCTTAGGGAAGGCACTCTGATAACCTTTTGCATTGTGAGCATGTTTGATGCTGTTGGAGGCAGTATGCCCAAGAGTATCCCAGAAAACTCTGGATTTTGTACAGCCACATAGTGCTTATTTGCTCAGACTTCAGCAGCAAGGGCCTGCAGAAAAGCTGTCTCGGGTGACCTCCTCTGCAGCTTGAGATACCCAGGCAGATGCAGGAAGACAAAAGCTTCTCAGCAATAACTTACGTTGGCTGAGAGTTTGCATCCATTGGGAGATAACTGACCCATTTCTCACATGAAAGCAGAGACCTGTGGCTCTCAAACCACTCTGGGTATCAGAATCATCATGGGTGCTTGGGAAACCTACCTACTTCCCTCAGAGTTTCAGGGGAGTTTCCAGCTGGCAGCTTTTAATTCAATTTCTCTCATGTTACAGTGTCACCAGCTGGGGAACCACAAATCCAGAACCAGGGTATCACCTTGGAAAATGCTGGAATATGTGACGATTAGAAGTAGGTTATTATTAATCATAAAGTAAAATGACCATTGTTCTTTAAGTCCAAGATTAAAGAAATCCTCACTTCGCAGGAATTAGCTGTATACCACTAGAGGGTGCCATTGTCGCAAAGTTGTAGCATTGCCCTTCCAGCCCTTTGTTATATTCAATATGATATCCAAGAAAAATTTGAAAAATTATTTTTCTATGTTAAAAGGTTAAGAAAAGACATGACACAATGCTCTAATATTATGGAAGGTCAGAGAATAAAGTACAAGGAGGAACGCATATAAAACAAGGGAAATAAGGCTGTGTGCTGTGGCTCGCAAACCTGTAATCCCAACACTCCGGGA
>NW_012107797.1:1055840-1058563 GCF_000951045.1 Mandrillus leucophaeus | reverse complement strand
AAGGTAGGTGGCGATGAATTTTAATGATGTGTCATAAAGAGTCACACTCATGAATACAGAAGGGAAGTGAAGTGATCTGGGACTTTTGAACAAATTTCTGAATACTGGTCTGGAATCACTATGGAGGACCCTTTAATGTGATCCAGCAGAAAGACTCATTTGGGGACAGGGCTGGACTCCCGGAGCCCCTCCAGGTGGAACTCACTCCACGCAGTGCTCAGACTCGGTCCCACACTCCTGATCCCTGATCCATCACAGCCCACCTCTTGGGCCAGTCCTGTGCTATTGGGAGTTTCATGGAGTAACTACAGTTAAGGGCTTCCCTTACAAGTGTTCCTGGTAACAGTTAATACCTCCCCTTCTTTTATGATGAGAAAAATGGTCAATGATTCATTCCCTCAACAGAGAAGGACGGTAGCACAGTGAAATCAAGAAACCCGGAATCATGAAAAGTCTTTCCTCAGCTCACTGCAGTGAGCTGCAAATGCAAATCACCCTGCCTTCTCCTTACCTTTAAAAATAAATTAGGATGAGGTGGCTTTAGGATGAGGAGCAGCCTTGGCCCCCAGGGGGCTTCGGGGAAGGATGCATGTGTGTGCACTGGGGGCAGATATTCCAGACCCTCGTTGTCCTCCCTGGCTCCTTGCTGGTATTGACTAGTGGGGCTGGGCTTGGGACAGGCCTTCATACTGGGGGTACCAGTCCTATCCAGGTGTTTAGGCCTCTGGCTGTCACTGAAGTTCTTGATTCCAGGTATTTACTACTGGCTGTGAAATCCCCACTTAGGATAGTCTCCTGAGCCAGGCCCCTTGCTGGGACACTTTTGGATTCCTCCCCAGGAGAACTGCCTCAGCTCAACAATCCAGCTGCTCCTTCCAGCTGTGCTAGAGCTTGCCTTCCTGCTCCCAGGCTGCATGCTGGAATTGGTCCCTGCCCCTGGCCGACTTCTATAGGACCTCAGTTTCTCTCTTCTCCTTCCAACCCTCTCTTGGCCTGGCATATCCCTCTTCTCCCAGAGGGATTCCCTTATGTCTTACTCTCCTTCTCCAGGGAATTGTAAGCCTTCAGGCTCAGCCTTTACGAAGGGTATCCTTTCCACATTATGAAAGACCCCCACTGAGCCTGCAGGTGAGACAGGTGAGGCTGTCTAGGAACTGAGGGACAACTAGGAACCAGGATATTGAGGAGGACAAAATATTTGGCATCCTCAAAATATTATTCCCATCACACACACACACACACACACACACACACATATATATATATATTTTTGAGACGGAGTTTCACTCTTGTCGCTCAGGCTGGAGTGCCATGGCACAATCTCGGCTCACGGCAACATCCGCCTCCTGGGTTCAAGCGATTCTTCTGCCTCAACCTCTCGAGTAGCTGGGATTACAGGCATGCACCACCACGCCCGGTTAATTTTGTGTTTTTAGTAGAGACAGGGTTTCTCCATGTTGGTCAGGCTGGTTTCGCACTCCTGACCTCAGGTGATCCACCCGCCTCAGCCTCCCAAAGTGCTGGGTTTACAGGCGTGAGCCACCGCGCCCGGCCAACTTTTCACTGGACACTAGTTTAGAAGAAAACTAGGTTAGTCTAAAGCAGGTTAGAAAATATTGAAATCATTGAATATGCCACAAAATTGAACATCTGAATCTTGCCAGATTTGTGCTTCATGTAAATCATTGTGAATGATGGGGCTACTGCCGAATTTGGGGGATCTGGTGACTCCTCGGCATTTGTGGTTTATGGTCTTACTGGAAACCTCTTTCGATGGTTTTCGAGCCTGTAATTCATGGTTGTATGTTCTGTATTTTTCCCAAGACCACTGCTGGAATCCTGCATTCACTGCATAATGAGTATTTTATTTTTAGATGTGGATCACCTTTCAGGGAGGGAGTCTGTGGGAAGGTGGGTAATGAACTATTTTTAATATAAATCACAAGTGTCAAAGAAAGTGGTAATATCCAAAGAATAAACAAGAGTGACCACCATTCAGGTGCCGAGAAGTTATCTGAAGCTCCCACAGCTCGGCATTTTAAACTGTGTGATAGTATTTCAACCATTTGGTCAACAATGAAGACAGATCCAAGGATTGCCCCAGGCATGCTTACTTTCGGTCCTAACTCCTGTGTTTATTTGATTCAATGAAGGTAAATTCTTAGGCCCAGGGAAACACTTTGCCCTTCAAAAGTTTCATTAGAAAACCCCAATATACTGGTGACTAAGTAACAAGACTGAAACTCTACACAAACTTTTGTTGTATGGAGACCTCCGCTTTTGTTGCCTTAGCTGAAGTATTGTAGAGGAAATGTATAAAACTTAAAATCCAGGGTAGAGGATCTGGGACTCAAAATCCGTATTTAGAAATCAACGGCACTTTTACAGACAGGCCATATTAAAATACTGACGAAGTCCCAGGCTGGGGGTACCAGCCGGCTATCTGCCCACACAGTATGTAAATAAAAGTAGGGTTTGCCATCCAGGGCATTAACATCATTTTCCATGTCTTCAACATCCATTAAATGCTAGTACTGTATGAGAAGTGTGGACCTTAAATACTAAAGATGGCTTTTTTTTTTCTTCTTATTTAGCGTAGAAACTAGCGACAGGGAAGAAGGTAACTGAATTCACGGTCCACTCGCAGGCGCACACGTCCCCAGGGCTCCGGGACGGCCGTTCCCTGCGTGCGGCAGCGGCCGCGGGACTGCTGACAAAGCTGC
>NW_012107797.1:1050536-1054735 GCF_000951045.1 Mandrillus leucophaeus | reverse complement strand
CACACACACACACACACACACAAAAAGTCAGGCCTGTAGTCCTAGCTACTTGGGAGGCGAGGTGAGAGGATGGCTTGGGAGGTCAAGGTTGCAGTGAGCCAGTATTACTCCATTGCACTCCAGACTGGGTGACAGAGTGAGACCCTGTCTTTAAAAAAAAAAATCATGGCTGGGCGCAGTGGCTCATGCCTGTAATCCCAGCACTTTGGGAGGCCAAGGCAGGTGGATCACCTAAGGTCAGGAGTTTGAGACCAGCCTGGCCAACATGGTGAAAATCTGTCTCTACTAAAAATACAAAATTAGGCGGGTGTGGTGGCAGGCACCTATAATCTCAGCTACTTGGGAGGCTGAAGCAGGAAAATCGCTTGAACCCGGGAGGCAGAGGTTGCAGTGAGCCAAGATCACGCCTTTGCACTCCAGCCTGGGCAACAAGAACAAAACTTCATCTAAAAAAAAAAGAGGGCCGGGCATGGTGGCTCACGCCTATAATCCCAGCACTTTGGGAGGCCATTGTGGGCAGATCATGAGGTCAAGAGATCGAGACCATTCTAGCTAACATGGTGAAACCCCGTCTCTAGTAAAAATACAAAAATTAGCTGGGTGTGGTGGTGCACATCTGTAGTCCCAGCTACTGGGGAGACTGAGGCAGGAGAATCGCTTGAACTGGGAGGTGGAGGTTGCAGTGAGTTGAGATTGCACCACTGCACTCCAGTCTGGTGACAGAGCGAGACCCTGTCTCAAAGAAACAAAAAAATGCACAAACTTCAACTGCCCTCATTTTCCCCACTCCCCATTAGGCCATCACTTTTATTTCTTGTGCATCCCTCTAGCATTTTTTTATAAAAACACTAGCAAACTTCTTTCTGCTTTCTGCTTTGTGCCATGTGGAACTGTTTCCATTTCAGTAGAGAGAGCGCCTCCTTGCTGTGGTTTACAGCTGCACAATAGTTCATTCTCTGACGGGTGCGCCTTTGTGTATTTATCCAATTCCCTATACATGAACACTGAGGTCTAATCTTTTACTATCACAAACAATGTTGCAGAGAATAACCTCGTTCAAGTATCATTTTGTACTGGTATGGTTGGAGGACAAATTCTCAGAAGTAGAACTGTGGGGTCAAAAGTAAATGTACTTGTAATTTATAATGTTGACAGTGAGCCACGATCATGCCACTGCACTCCAGCCTGGGTGACAGAGTGAGACCCTGTCTTTAAAAAAATGAAAATAAAAATTCACACTTAGATTCAGACAAAACTGCCCTCCCAATGGGTTTGTATGACTTTGCTCTCCCGCCAGCGTGTTGGGAAAGCCTCTATTTCCACAGACTCCTCCAAGGGAATATACATACGGTGATTATTTTGAATTCTTAGAGCGGCCTTAATTACCAAGTTGGGAAACAACATTTATCATCCATGAGGTGTGCATTAAGAGTATTTATGGCCGGGTGCGGTGACTCAAGCCTGTAATCCCAGCACTTTGGGAGGCCGAGACAGGCGGATCATGAGGTCAGGAGATCGAGACCATCCTGGCTAACACGGTGAAACCCCGTCTCTACTAAAAAATACAAAAAACTAACCCGGCGAGGTGGCGGGCGCCTGTAGTCCCAGCTACTTGGGAGGCTGAGGCAGGAGAATGGCGTAAACCCAGGAGGCGGAGCTTGCAGTGAGCTGAGATCCAGCCACTGCACTCTAGCCTGGGTGACAGAGCAAGACTCCGTCTCAAAAAAAAAAAAAAAAAAATTATGACCCTAGCATGGGCTTGATAGCATAACAACAGGGTGTGTGAAGGATCAATGACCTGGGGCCATTTAGCCGTGGGTATTATGGTGACAGTGTTTTCTCTTGCATTATACTTTCAGGTGTTTGTAGATCCCTATTTCTGCTGCCTCAATTTGTAGCTTAAACCTTCTTCTGCAGCGTGAATGTTTTTCCCAGTTTTACGCTTCATTAGGCCTCCAGTGGGAATAGAGTCTGAGCTGCACATCTGGCCCCAGCTGTGCTGAGCCCTCAGGTGGCCATGCTGCTGCCCAGCTGTCCAGTGCCTGGGTTCCAACAGGGGGTTCCCTCCTGTAGATGGGAGCTTTGTCTTTGAGCAAACTTCCCAGCTGTGGAAACTCTGGCACCACTTTAAAGATCAATGCATTCATTGGCAAGGGATGGGAAAGGCAAACTCCTCTACACAAGGATTAAGTCTTATACCAGAAGCCAATTGTCCTCAGCCCCTGCAGTGAGGTTATCTCCTAAAGAACATTCAGGCTGTTTCCCAGTAGTGCCTGTGCTGGCGGCACCCAACACGTTTCAGTTAGGAAGATCACATTCCATCTGACCGGTCCACAGAGTTGTACCAAATTTAAATTTCTTCCATGTCTCTGTCATACACATGAACGCTCACACACACACACATACTTGTGTGAGAAGCACTCGCACTGACTCAGTGTCTGATGGAAACAGTGTACACAGCTGATAAGCAGATCCTGGCAGCACAAGGCACTGAAGGACATTCCAGAACTCCAAGGGCTGGACAGGCCAGTGTCTGAAGCCAGAACATAAGCCCTGCTCACTTGTCCTTTCCTGCATCTGACTGGAAATGCTACAAACAGAAGGAAATATTGAGTGAAATTAATAACCTAATGAGGATCTTGCTTGTAAGTTTAATAGCAGCATTAGTAATGAAGCAGCATTTTATTGGGTTAACAGAAGTTAAGTGGCAATATTAGTAAAGTGGTCATTATAGATTTTCTTCCTTGCAGGCAGTGAACAGAACCTTCTGAAAGGATGGATTATTATAACTCCTCAGCATTCACTGTTTCTTAAAACAGGCCTTTCTGAAAGTGTATATATATATATACACACACACACACATACACACACACACACACACACACACATATATACACATAAATTACCACTTTTTCCAGGGACCCCTGTTTGAGGCATGAGTGGAGAGGCTTCATCTTTAAAGAAGCCCTTACAGGGAACTCTGTCGGTTGTTTGAGGCTTGCTGCCAACAAACAATTGAGGTATTTACCAAGGGTTTCCAAGAAATTGCTGCAAATTATATGAAATGTTATACTGGTAACAGACGTTCAATGTATTAGCAACAGAAAAAAAATGTACAGTGTGTGGGAACAAAGTTGCAATCTGTGAGAAAATGTTCAGGAAGGTAGGTGGCGATGAATTTTAATGATGTGTCATAAAGAGTCACACTCATGAATACAGAAGGGAAGTGAAGTGATCTGGGACTTTTGAACAAATTTCTGAATACTGGTCTGGAATCACTATGGAGGACCCTTTAATGTGATCCAGCAGAAAGACTCATTTGGGGACAGGGCTGGACTCCCGGAGCCCCTCCAGGTGGAACTCACTCCACGCAGTGCTCAGACTCGGTCCCACACTCCTGATCCCTGATCCATCACAGCCCACCTCTTGGGCCAGTCCTGTGCTATTGGGAGTTTCATGGAGTAACTACAGTTAAGGGCTTCCCTTACAAGTGTTCCTGGTAACAGTTAATACCTCCCCTTCTTTTATGATGAGAAAAATGGTCAATGATTCATTCCCTCAACAGAGAAGGACGGTAGCACAGTGAAATCAAGAAACCCGGAATCATGAAAAGTCTTTCCTCAGCTCACTGCAGTGAGCTGCAAATGCAAATCACCCTGCCTTCTCCTTACCTTTAAAAATAAATTAGGATGAGGTGGCTTTAGGATGAGGAGCAGCCTTGGCCCCCAGGGGGCTTCGGGGAAGGATGCATGTGTGTGCACTGGGGGCAGATATTCCAGACCCTCGTTGTCCTCCCTGGCTCCTTGCTGGTATTGACTAGTGGGGCTGGGCTTGGGACAGGCCTTCATACTGGGGGTACCAGTCCTATCCAGGTGTTTAGGCCTCTGGCTGTCACTGAAGTTCTTGATTCCAGGTATTTGCTACTGGCTGTGAAATCCCCACTTAGGATAGTCTCCTGAGCCAGGCCCCTTGCTGGGACACTTTTGGATTCCTCCCCAGGAGAACTGCCTCAGCTCAACAATCCAGCTGCTCCTTCCAGCTGTGCTAGAGCTTGCCTTCCTGCTCCCAGGCTGCATGCTGGAATTGGTCCCTGCCCCTGGCCGACTTCTATAGGACCTCAGTTTCTCTCTTCTCCTTCCAACCCTCTCTTGGCCTGGCATATCCCTCTTCTCCCAGAGGGATTCCCTTATGTCTTACTC
>NW_012107797.1:997020-1047821 GCF_000951045.1 Mandrillus leucophaeus | reverse complement strand
CGCGGGGCGCAGCTCTGGTCGCCCGGCTCGGACCCAGATGGCGGCCCGCGCGACAGGAACTTTCTCTTCGTGGGAGTCATGACCGCCCAGAAATACCTGCAGACCCGCGCCGTGGCCGCCTACAGGTGAGCCCCTGCTTCCCGGGCACCGCCTCCTGCGTCCGGCATCCTGTCGGCTGGCATCCCGGGTCCTCTCCTGGCTCTCGCGTTCGCCCGCTTCGTAGGCCCTTCCTGGCCTTCCGTTGGGATCGGCTTGCCTCTCGGGAGATGCCGGGCCGAGGGAGAAAAGATCAGAGGCGGGATGGTGAGCGCAGCGCTCAAGAACATGGCCTTTGGGGTCAAATAGACTAGTGTGGCCTCACTGGGTGTGCCTCTCACCCTGATTAAGGCACTTTAGCCTTTACAAATCGAAGCCTCTCGTTAAAAGGGCCCGACATATCGGGTCTCCCTCATGATGTTGGAAAACTCATAGCACAGTACCTGATAGTGGAGGCAATTAGGGCTGTTACTGGATTCTCTAAAATGTGCACGTTTGTCTTTGTAAAACTAGAGCCCGTGTACGTTAATCTAGTTCTAGAACCTTTCCATATCATACTCTCACATTTCGCAGTTGGAGGCACTCCTGTAAATGAAAGAGAATGCCCGCAGCACACTGGAGCACTCCAGTCTGTTGAGTAAAGAGGGAGAGAACCTTGGAGAAAAGCAGTTCTTGGCCGTTGGTAGATACAGTGGAAAACTGCATTCTGGTGTTAATTAGTTCAGCTTAGTGGTGTATGCATGTTATCCAGTAACTGGGCTCTAGTTGGCCAAATGAGTCATAAAAGCAGCTGGAATCGTGTCCAGGTTTAACAAAGGGATTAGCCAATGTAGTCTTTAGAAGGGAGATGATTTTGGAATGGCTGGCATGGTTAGAATCAGATTTGTATTGGAGTGAATTTGAACTTGGAGAGGGTTGTAGACTCAATAAAGGAATTTGATTGAAACCCTGTATGTATGAAGTATAGAAACACCGTATGGATAAAGTTTGGGTCTTCTTCAGCCACAGAACAAACCAATGTGGGGAGTGGTTTTAGAGCCTGAATGGTCTGGGAATGAAATTTCAGAGCAGCCAGTGCTGAGCCAGGCTAAGCTGGTTGCTGTTTGTTCTTATAACCAATACCTTTACACTTCAGTTTTTAAATGCAGCCTTGGTCAGATTTTTCAAGCATTATATATTGTGAGGGGAAAAGCATATATGGTCCCCCTTGCCTTTAAGGGAGGAAGTAAAGGACTGAGAAAGAAGGTGAAAGCGGTCTTCAGTGACTGCCCCTTAAATGGCTTGATCCCCATTCCTGCACATTTCCTTTAGGGTCCTGCTTAAGTCCAGAGCCCACATTCCGCCAGGAAGGGTCCTGAGTGGCTGAAAAGCTTAGAATGCAGGTAGTGTAAAAACAGACTAATGCAGGCCGGGCGCTGTGGCTCACGCTTGTAATCCTAGCACTTTGGGAGGCCGAGGCGGGCGGATCACCCGAGGTCAGGAATTCGACACCAGTCTGACCAATATCGTGAAACCCCGTCTGTACTCAAAATACAAAAATTAGCCAGGCATGGTGGCCTGCGCCTGTAGTCCCAGCCACTCTGGAGGCTGAGGCAGGAGAATCGCTTGAACCCAGGAGGCGGAGGTTGCAGTGAGCCAAGATCATGCCACTGCACTCCAACCTGGGCTACAGAGCGAGACTCCATCTCAAAAAAAAAAAAAAAAAAAATCTGTGTATCTGTCTATCGATAGATAGATAGAGATACATGGGCTAATGCAGCGATTTGGAAACCAGCTGATCAGAATTCTCTCCTAGATCTACCTTGCATTACCTGAGGTTTTATGGGATTTTTTTTGACCGGAGAAACAGCCGCATCAGAAATCAAGGATGAGCCGCGTAAATTATTTACAGCATGGTTTTGAAAGTAAATCCGCATGACTCTAGTGTGGTGATAGACCATGTGAAATAACAATTTTGGGGACAGTTACCAAACTAGTTAGTACAAATAGTAAATTAGGTGACTCCCTTATCTCCCCCATGCCCCTGAGCAAATGCATTTTCATGTTTGCAGTATGAATATATTCAAATCAATGGGGGGGCCTAATGCACCAGCAATACTCAGAAAATGTAGTGCAGGCTGGGCGGGGTGGCTGACGCCTGTAATCCCAGCACTTTGGGAGGCTGAGGCAGGCGGATCACGAGGTCAGGAGATAGATACCATCCTGGCTAACACTAACACGGTGAAACCCGTCTCTACTAAAAATGCAAAAAAAAAAAAAAAAATTAGCCGGGCTTGGTGGCAGGCGCCTGTAATCCCAGCTACTGGGGAAGCTGAGGCAGGAGAATAGCGTAAACCTGGGAGGCAGACCTTGCTGTGAGCCGACATTGCGCCACTGCCCTCCAGCCTAGGGGACAGAGCGAGACTGTCTCCAAAAAAGAAAGGTAATGCAAACTAGAACTACTGTTTCACACTTGGAGATGGTTTCCCAAACTTACTTTTGGCCTCCTTTCCACATCTCCTCCCTCGTCTTTTTCTGGATGTAAGATTTAATTTGTTTTTTTTTTTGTTTTTTTTGTTTTGTTTTGTTTTGTTTTTCAGGTAGTTAGGGGAAGCAGAAACACAGTTTGCCCCCAGGCCGGGTTCTCCCTTCATTGTGACACCTCTGCCTTTCTGAGAAAGGAAAACGCCTACCAGGAGGTAGTGTCCAGCTAGTGTCACTCCAGCTTTCTCACATAAATTTCCTTTTATCTCCCAAATCTTAAGAAGTCAGAGTACCTGGAGCCTGGAGGTGGACCTGCCCTGCCAGTTAGGGTCCTTTGCCTCTTGCCTGCCAACAGTGTGTTTAGACTGACTGCAGGAGTTGGCACAAGACGATTTTAGCCTTAAGGCTAAAAGTTAAGGAACTTTTGGGGAAGGCCTCAATTGGGATGGAGGTTATAGGGTATAACATATGATTACAGTTTTACTGTACTCTGCAGCCCAGGCCAAAAGTCTGCACTGAGCTCTTAAATTGGAAATTGCATGCACAGTTCAGTATAAAAGTAAGCTTGATTCTTCTAGCACAAGATAGAACTCTAGTTTGGAAATCGATGTGCTGAGTTTTACATTTCTCCTGAAAGGTAAATTCATTCTTTATCTTAGAGAAAACTCTAGTTTTGTTTTTTAAAAAAACAAAAGCAACTGTTGTTTGGCTTATGGATGAAGGAGATGCCAGCAATTTCAGTAAGATGATACTTTGGTGTAGAATACTGAAAATGTCAGAATTTAGGTCTAGGGACTAGTAGCTAGCAACCACTTCTTTCCAACAACTGTCTGACATCCAGAAAGGGGCTAAAAAAGCTTTTGAAAATCCAAGGAGATATGCCCGTCCACACTAAAGGCACTGCACTTTGATGATAGAACGTCTCCATCATTACACATTTTTACTTTCTAGACCTACCATCTGCTTGAGGGGTGGATGGGGGCCACCAAGATATAGCAGGGCAGTGACAGCTGACAGCAGGCAAGAAACAGATTTTTCACAGCAGGCAAGACAAAACTCAAAATGTAGCAGGTGAGAAACCAGCCAGACTGACCTTTGGAGGCCCTGAGTGACGCCGTAGCTGTTAAGTTCATAGGAGTGATCCTGATTCATTACTTAGGATCCATTTCTTTGTAAAGCACATGCATGCATGGCCCCTCTGGGCCCAGACCCTGAGTCCTGGGGGAGACTACGATACATGGCTTGCTCTCGTGTTCTTTAGTCAGAGGGACAACACTAAAAAGAGGGTTTCTGCTAGCGATGGATGCTGTAGAGAAAACAGAACAGGGTTGAGGCAGGGCACGTGTGTCCTCTCTGTGTTAGGTGATCGGGGAAGAGTTTGGAGAGAGTGGCATTTGGGCTGAGATCTGATCATGAAGAGCCAGTTGTGTGAATATCAATGATGAGCATCAAGGCCAAGGAAGCGCTGGGAAGTCCCAAGGCAGGGACCGGCTTGGAAAGGAACACCAAGAAGGCCAATAAAAGAAAGGGAAGGGGCTCACTAGTGTCCAGTCATTCTAAATGAATTAGAAAGCCACTGGAGGGTTTATGCAGGAAGAGGAGGTGGGTAGCTGGGGTTCTGTAAATTAACACAAATAATTTATTTTGACTCATCTGCAAATTATTCGTATTCTAGGTAATTTCGCTTTAAAATGGTACTGTAATTTCTCTGAAGTCATTTATTATGCGAATTAAGGACAGCTTGTCAGAACCTCTGGGTTTCTTGTGTCTTGCATTACTAGCTGCAATTCGTATTTTTCCCATATTTAAAAATTTTCTTCTTAGTTGTGTTCTGTGACATATGGAAGGGAAGTGTTTATGTAGTTCAGTCTATGTCTTTGCCTTTTTGATTTTAGTTTCCCCTACCCCAGGTTCACAGTTACTGCCCTGGAGAGATTTTTAAAGGTAACGTTTCCTTCCTAATTCTGGAAAGGGTAGAAATCATCTCAACTTTATTTTTTCCCCAAACAGTATGTGGTCGCAGCACTATGTACCGTTGACTAAGTTTTCATTTCCCTACCAATTTGAAATGCCATCTTCATCATACTCAGAATTCTTGGGTATGTTTCTGGACTTCATGTTTTGTTCCATTGATCTTTCTGTCTGTTCTTGTGCCAGTACCACCCATTGAAATTATTGGAGGTTGAATAATATTTTAATATCCGGTGGACAAGTTCTCCTTTGTTATTCATCTGCTTCAAACATTTCTTGGCTACACTTACCTTTTCTTGCTGAGAGAGTTTTCATGCTATTTACATTTTTTTAATCAACGTTTTGATAAAAAGAAAAAGCCACACGTATTTTGCTTATTTGTCCATTTTTATGCCCAGAACCTTGAGCTAATCCAACACCTTTTGTTTGTTTTGGTTCTTACCCTCTCTGGGCTGAAGATGGCAAATAGTTTTGTTCTTTTTTTATGTTGTCAGAAGAAAGAGGTGGATGGTTTCCTTTCTTTGCACCAAAATTGAACAAGGGCAGCATTAAAGATTAGCGTCAGTCTGTAGGGGACTGTGGGAAGAAAGTTTGAGAAGCATTACCTTGAGATATAGGAATCTTATTTCAAGATACCGTTATCAGTTAATGATCTCTTCCCAATGCTTTAGATGAAGGCGGACTGTTCTTTACCAACCTTAATGAGATCCTCCTACTTTATAAATCTGAATTCTTTTCCTTATTTCTTGAGCTAAGCTCACTCTCTTAGATAGAATTCAACTTGGCAAACATTTATACAGAAAGCTTTTCCATATAAAATCCAAATAATCAACCTGTAAGTGAACTTTTGGCGTGCCAAGTCATTTCAGATTATGAATTTCCTGTAGGAGACTAGTGAACAGTGTGGCCCTGAAAATGAGTGTAGTTTTTTATGTCATGGTTCAAGATCTTGATGCCCTCAAACAGAATATTCCAGGGATAGCTATGGCTGTCAATAGGGGATTGTGCATGACTGTTTTCATTGCATTGGCAGCTTCACTGTCATCTGTCCATTAACTAAGCTGCTGTTTATTAAAAGTAGATTGCTAATACAGGGCCCTAGTCTCTGCAGAGTTCATAGTCTCAGAAGGAAACGAGCGATGGTATTGGTTAGAGGGCTGTCAAGGTGCCTGAACTAGTCACTGTGGGCTGTGGGGGAACAGAAGAAAGGCTTACACCCAGTAGGTGAATGGATGAAGAAACATCTCACCCACACTCCTACCCTTTTTTTACCCACTAGCTGAGTCTTGGAAGATGAAGAGGTGTTTTTGAGGCAGAGACAACTACAGGTTTCCTACAACATGAAATGGCAGGAATTAGTGAAGGAGCGATGGGAAAGACCAACTGCTTAGGGCTGAGTGTAGGCTGTGGATGGTAGAGTGGTGGGCAGGGACATGGAGGGAAAGTCTGCGCGCCAGGCTTAGGAATTTGGGCTTCGTGTGGTTGGTGTCCAGAGCTGTTGGTGACATTTCAGCAGGACAGTAGCCTGATGGGATGTGTATTTTGGAAGATCAGCCCAGCGGTGTTGCCACTGCAGAGGGTGGCTGAAGTTCATCAAGTACTGGTACCTAGCTAGAGTTGGACAGGACCGGTACCTGTTGAGGGGCGCTTGGGTAGCATTTATCTAGAAGTCTAAAATGCAGCTCTCTTGAGGTCTAGCAATTCCTCTAGAATTTTTTCCAAAGAAGTTTTAAAGGTGTGCTTAAAGGTGTACATATGAAGTGGAAATTTCAGGTATCTTAGGTGTCCTGCTTTAGGAGATAAGGACCAAAATTGACTTAACTGATTCATCCATACTGTGGTCTGCATCTCTGACAAGTAAAGATGGTGTGGCTGAAATATTGTTATTAACATGAAGAGAGGTTCAGAATATACTTAAGTGAAAGTAAGCTGTAAAACAGTATGGTCAGTACAAGTCCCTTTGTGTTTAAAGTAAAACAAAAGTATATGTGTAGCATAGAAAAGGACACATAAAAGGATGTACTCACTGTGATGCCAAATGATCTTTTATATTCTTTTTAGCACTTTTCTACATATTCTAGTTTTTCTACAGTAAGCAGTTATTTTGTAATAAAGCTACAGTAAAACCACAAAAAGATGCCAGCTCTAAGAGAAACTGTGCATTCCATTTTGAGCACGTTAGGCTGTTGGCCTGGAGGTCTGCTAGGCACAGAGCTACAGCCCATTCTTGTTTCAGTCAGTTACCATTAATTCTGTCCTGAAGTGACAGAGTTATTTTAGCACACATTTACTTGGTTAGTGTAACGACTGTTTTCCTCAGTTACTGTAACTTCATGCTTCCAGGTGATACTAGGGAGGATCTGGTGGCAGCATTTTCAATGCAGGGGCCCCAGCTTTTGTATCTTAATGTAAATACTAAGTGCTTCCACCTGTTGTTGATGCCTTTTTGGCTTCTGGTTCCGGATGGCATTGGGTGAACAAGAAAACCTAGTTACAGTTTACAAGTATAAAAGCAGTCCATCTTCTCACCTGAATTCAGTGTCATCTCTGAAGCATTTATAGCTGCAGCATTTATTCTGTAGACAAATACATTTTCTGGATTATTAAAAATAAGGTACAGTCTGCTCTGATTTGGTGTCAGGTTGGTGCTTGTAAACCAAAAACCTGAGGATTATTGACAGGTAGGTGTTGAGGCCATTGAAGTTGTGGTTTTCTAGGTGGACCATAGGTGCAAAGGCTGTTACACTTTGCTCAGCGTGTTTCTGATGGTAGTGTCCACAGATAATTGGGCAGAATTTAGAGTAGCACATGGATCCAGACTCAGAATGTGGCCTCAGAAGCTAATGTTGGAATCAAGTTTTCTGGCCTTCAGTTAAATCCAGCCCAAGCACTGCAAAGGTGTCCTTGACCGGCAGGTTTTGTCCAGGTTTTCAAGTCGCCAAGCCATGCACACACTGAGAGTGGGTCTGAAAGTGGTTGAAGTATGTGTAAGGCTGGTCTCCTTATCCACGATGACTGTTTGCCCACCCTTAACAGTGTCCATGAGAGTAGGAAAGTGATGTAGGTGATCACCTGGGAGACATGTGTGGGATGGAAAAGCCAGTGGATTGGCCAGTGGAGGCTGTAGAGCCAGGGTGGCTGGTGACTTGTTAGGTGGGCTTCATACAGGGTAGTGCCTCAGTCCAGGAAGACGGTGATTTGCAAAGTGGTCGGCCAGAATAAGTTCAGTGTGGTTTAATTGTTTGCATTAAACAATACTGATTTTTGGTTCATGTGGATCATTAAGTATTAGTTGCATATTTATACTTTTAAGGGTACAGCAGTGATATGCAAATTATATAAAGTAGCTCTCCAAAACTTTGAAGCTTTGGAAATGTCTCGAGAGATCAGAATTTGCCTTCTGTCATTTACACTCCAAATTTTAATTCTTATGTTTCAAAAGTGTCCTATTTGTGGTCTCTGTTCCCATTGTTTGCTGTGAACCTGGGCTCACAGGGCAGGCTCCTCTTAGCCTTTAATACCTTAGAATGCCCTCTGGGCTTGTGCCCAGGCCATTGTTGAAGTGGGAAGCTGTAATCCACCCTGCCAACAGCTTAATTAAGAAGAAAAAGGGCTCTTTACTGCTTGCTTTCCCCTGAAGTCTATTGTTTAGGATGGACAGTAAAGAGTATAATTTGATTTTTCTTTTAAAATAATTTTCCAACCATTCACAACCTCCGTTATATTTTCCCGTTTCCTTTCAAAAAGAATTTGAGATTGGACAGGTCATAAGGACGTGCACGATGAGACGGTTAAAGGTTTTGAAAGAGGAAACCACATACCCGGAAACCACATGCACAGAAGTGGGAAACTGCAACTGAATGCATTTGCTGCAGAGCTTTTGGGACCAAGGCAGAAGACGGAGATGAGGGACTGAACAGTGTTTGCAACATCTTGCCAGAGGGGATTCCTTCCAGCCGAGGAGAGCCCCATGGCATCACTTGGTAGCCTTGAAAGGCCTCTGCCTTTTCTCAGGGCCGTGGCTCTGACTGGCAGCATAGATTAGTGCCCTCCATGTACTTTTTTGGGAGGATAAACTTGGACTGCTGCTCCATCACCCTGTGCTTCCTGTAAGGATACCTCCGTCATTGACCTAGGGAGAAGTTTCCCTCAGGCCTTAGTATCTGAAATAGTTTTTACACTTAACCCTGAACAGTAGGACACGGTCTTGTGACTTCCCATGGTTGCCTGCTAGAAAGTTTGTAGCTGAATTTGGGCCCACCACTAGTAAATCCGTCGGTCACATGATGGCAGATAGGTCTCAGCACATAAGCACTTTGCAGTTGAAGTGGTGACTCCTGAGAGTGCTCTCACTGATTCAGGGTTTGCCGGGGCAGGGCAGCCCCAACCAGGATTTGCGTTTTGTTCCTTGCTTAAGGGTTTCCTACTCTTACTTTTCTTTGGTCTCATTTTCTTGCTGATTTTTCTCATCCTGTATGCATTTTGGTTAAGTTGTCTTAAATCCCTTCTGTAACAGGGGAGACTGTAAATACAGCTGGCCCTGCTATCTGCTACACCTGTGGATTCCACCATCCATGGATTGAAAACATTTGGGGGGAAAACCAATAAAAAATAACACAATAATAAAAATAATACAAATAAATACAATATAGTATAACAACTATTTACATAGCATTTACATTGTATCAGGTATTATAAGTAATCTAGAGATGCTTTGAAGTATACAGGAGGATGTGTGAAGGTTTAAGCAAATACTGCACCATTTTATATCAGGGACTTGAGCATCTGTGGATTTTGGGGTCCTGGGATCATTCACTCTCTTGGATACTAAGGAACAGCTGTATATACACTTAATTCCTATTATCCATCAGTTCTACAAAGAGAAAAACCCATATCCTCCCTTCTTTAACTTCCAAGATGATTTTATCATGAGTCCTTTCACACTTACTGCTGTGTAACCATCAGACAGCACATATAATAGTAATTTTGGGGAACTCACGGAAAATCTCCCCACCTATTTAATGGTAAATAGTAGAATAACTATTAAAGTTTAAAAATCACAATCGAAACAACTCAATCTTACTCCATTTTTCTTTCAGTTTTTCTTGTTGGATAAAAAAATGTTTTATTACAAAAGTAAAAATTCTCTGTTGTTACATGTTTTGATTTCTTTGGTTGCTTGTTAGCCTGAAAGCTTTTGCCCAGTTAAAACTTTTTTTTCTAACTCTAAATATACCTGTTGCAGAAAACTTAGAAAATTTAGAAAACATACAGAAGACTATTGGTCGGGCACTTTGGCTCCCGCCGGTAATCCCAGCACTTTGGGAGGCCGAGGTGGGCGGATCACGAGGTCAGGAGTTCGAGACCAGCCTGACCAACATGGTAAAACCTCGTCTTGACTAAAAGTATAAAAATTAGCTGGGCGTGGTGGCAGGTGCCTGTAATCCCAGCTACTTGGGAGGCTGAGGCAGGAGAATCGTTTGAACCCGGGAGGCGGAGGTTGCAGTGAGATCACGCCATTGCACTCCAGCCTGGGCAACAGGGCCAGACTCCGTCTCAGAAAAAAAAAAAAAAAAAGACTATTAAATCCTTTCTGGTTTTCCCATCCAAGAATAACCACGGTGAATACTTTGGGGGTGGAGTTGTACGTTATTTTATTTTTTATATGTACTTTTGTTCCCTTGGTAAACCACATCACAAGTATATACTGTTGCCTGCTTTTTAAACTTACCCATATATTATGAATATTTACCAAGCACAAGAGTCATGCTATAGCAACTTTCTACAGAGGTGTGTTTTATGTAGCTTTTCTTAAAACAACACTGAATAGAAATGGAGACCAATATTAACCCATTTTATGCCTAGAGTTCCATTATTGGAACACTAAGCTTGTGGGAGTTATTTATTGTCCTGCTCAAGGTCATCACCAAGGTCTGATTTTTTCCACACACAAAAAATCGCAACCTCTGGCATAAATGGGTTAAGTCCTAACCAGCAAAGGCATTCCTTAGCTAAGCTAATATTGGTCCAGCCGAATTACTTAACTGTGATTTAACTCAGTGTAGGAATAGCGTTTAGAAACCTAGAATGATGGAAGATTCACTTGGCACTCTCAAGTTTCAGCTGTCTTATCTGGGCTTGAGCAAGAGTTGGATATCAGTTCGTTGAAAATGAGCTTTTTCTGGCAAGGCCTCTGCAAACGTTTTGTCGTTTCAATTAAGTGAGAGTTCTTTGCTCCTGGTAACAAATGTGTTGATGGCAAAGCTGACGTTTGCTTATGAAAATGAAGGAACTGGACCTGTTGATATTGCAGAAGAGGGGACAGCTTGCTTCTTCAGGAGCATTCCCTTCAATTATTTGAAATTATTAATGCATCCCCTCCTCCTTCCTCAGGATGGTGGTGAATCACAATTTATGTTCCAGAACTCGTTCACTTTGTGGAGCTATTTAAGTTAAGGACCCTAATTGAAAAGATTATAATTTCTTAAGATTGGAGGGTTTACAAAGACTTGACATTGAGAGATTTCCCTCAAAACCAACCACCAGTCATTTAGAACAGAAAAGGACAATATGAGGTTTTTCCCTGAATTACCTAAAAAGGAACAGATAATAATTGGGTGGAGTTACCATAAAACTGTAGGGTTGAGGTTAGACTGTTTTTAAAATTAATTGGTTTCTCTTCTTGAGCAAATTACACCATTTCAAGTCATAGTTGAGGCATTAATTGCGTACGTGCTGGTTGTACTGCTAGGGCCTCCTTCACTGTGTTCTTCCTGGTGGGGCACATGGGAAGCAGGGCCAAACTAAAATGAAGTTTCATCCTCAGTCTAATAGGAAAGTTTCTGGTGTTCTAAATCAAAAACACTTGTGAAATTTCAAGTCTTAGACTTCTATCCTGTAACATTGTCTGAAGTTGATAGTAAAACAAGAATTCAGTATATAGCTTGAGGCTCAGGTTTTTAGCCAGAAACATAAGAAGCATTTTCCACATTACCTTTGTTCCGTGTATTCCTGAGACTGACTAGTCCATGTTGAACCCACACTTTCCTGTCTTCCTTACTTTTTCTTTCACTGCCTTATTTGATTTGCAAACTCTTGCCTTACCTAATAATAAGTCATACTTACATAGTGCCAAGCAGGCTTCTAAGCACTTTACAGAGAACTCATTTAACCCTCACAGCAACCACTGTTTACAGATAAGGAAACTGAGGCACAGAGTAACTCACCCAAAGTGGAGCTGGGATTCTCACCCCCATGGCCTGATTCCAGAGCCAGCTCTTGACCGTGATGCTGTAGATTGCCTCCTTAGTAGGTGGTTCTTTGAGGACAGGAATTGTCTCACCCACCCCATCTCCCAAATAACATTATAGTGTTTTAGTATTTTCATGGCTTCCTAAGTTGAAAATTTCTCAAAGATACAAGATAGAAATTATTTCTGACCTTTTGTAAACACATGTGGCACCATTAAGTCGCTTATAGTACACTAGTGGGCAGTATTCAGTCCACACATTTATTGACCTCTGTTGTGTGCCAAACACTGAAATTATTTACCTTTTCAAAGAATTGTGACTGCCAAATGAAAAACATTTCTCTATAAAGAGAGCATCATCAGGGGCTCCTCAACTTGAATGGGGGGTCATTACACTACAATTTTGTCCTAACTTCTCAAGGCTGGAGGCGTTCTGAGAAGTTGTCTCCCCTCCATATGTCACCACATCAGAAGACTGTGTATAGCTTGTCACACATTCACACATTGTCGCATTTGCAAAAGGACTTGTCCCTTTGTAGGTGGAATTGGTTTTTCTTTAAATTAATTGCCACATCTCTGTTTATTCTACATCCTTTTTCTTCAGGAGCATATCCTTTGTGAAAATGAAGTACAGTACCTAGTACAGTATCTGTTAATACTGTGAAATGAATGAGCTGAATTTGGTTTTTGTTGTTATTGTTGTTCTTCGTTGTTATTGTTGTTCTTTGTTAATGAGTTATTTAAGTGGCATAAGAATACAGGTCCATTTTAAATCCATAGGCACTAAGCGAAAACATTAACCATGCCATCTTATATCCATTCTGTGATTTTGACATCTCAGAAATTAGGATGGATTTTATAGTTACTGGCATCATGGGATTATGATTGGCAGTATTTTTTTTAATTTGTTGTTGGTAGATAAAACAATGGTGCATCTTCCAATTAACATCCTAAATTTGATGAAAAATGGTATATATTTAATCCTTGCACTTTTTGAGAGGCGTATTGGCAGAAAGTTGAATTCCATTAAATTTTGCCTCTACTTGAAAGATACATTTGAAGTTGTTTTGTATTCCTCATATTTGGGTTTGGAAGAGAAATAAAAGCCAGTCATTTGTTTTCCAAGTACTTCGTTGTGAGTTCTTTTTAAAATTACAAAAGCAAAATGTTTAGAATCTCAGTTTCGCAAGATGAAAAACGTTTTGGAAATGGATGGTGGTGATGGTTTCACAACACTGAATGCTGCTGAACTTTACGTTTAGAAATGGTTAAGATGATAAATTTTATGTATATTTTATCACAGTTTTTTTCAAAAAGTAATATGATACTTAACGCCATTGTCCTTCGATATAGAGATGCATAGAATAAAAAGTGAAAGTCACCTTTGTCCACACACACATTCCAGCTCCTCCCAATTTTCCTCCTTGGTATCTCTTCCCCAGAGGTTTGGTGTGTATGTTTTCAGATATTTCTCTCCTAAGACTTTTCCTTAAAGATGTGTGGAGGTTTCATTGATCCTTCAAGTAATTTTTCACTATAATAAATACAGTTGTAACAGGTAAAATAAAAAAATATTTGAGAGAACGTCATTTGATAACTCTGCTTTTTTGATCTTAGGATTAAATTTACTATTTTATTTATTCTCCATGATACTTTTTCTTGGAAGTAGTCTGTATAAATTAATTATTGTAGCCAAACAACTTTAGATCTTAATACAGAGCGTGAAGAAAATGTGAGGGAAAGTGCGACATGATAGCCTTAAATTAGCTGCTCAGCAGAAGCAGCCTTTATGTGGTTTCCTTGCAGTTGACCACTCATCCTCCCTCTGTTGATGGGCAACTGTTGTCTCTTAAACCCGGGTCTGGGCTGCTGCAGTAGTTTACTCAGTGGTCTTCCTGGGTCCACTCTGGCTTCCTTCGGTCCTCTTCTCCATTCCTAGGGAGTTCAAAATGTGTGGGCCTTAATCTTGTCTTCTGCCACATTCCCTCTAGAAGCTTCCTGTGGCTCTTGCAACATAGAGCCCTGCATCTTTAGTGTACTCTGCCAGGCCCTGCACATTTGCCTCTGTACTTTTTTTTTTTTTGAGATGGAGTCTTGCTCTTTTGCCCAGGCTGGAGTGCAGTGGTGCGATCTCGGTTCACTGCAACCTCCGCCTCCCAGGTTCAAGCAATTCTCCTGCCTTAGCCTCCCGAGTAGCTGGGATTACAGGCACTCACCACCATGCCTGGCTAAACTTTGTATTTTTTTTAGTAGAGAGAGAGTTTCACCATGTTGACCAGGCTGGTCTTGAACTCCTGACCTTGTGATCTTCCTGCCTCAGCCTTCCAAAGTGCTGGGATTACAGGCGTGAGCCACTGTGCCTGGCTACATTTGCCTCTGTATTAGTCCATTCTCACACTGCTGATAAAGACATACCCAAAATAGGTAATTTATAAAGAAACAGAGGTTTTGTTGTTGCTGTTGTTGTTGTTGTTTTAAATTTATTTTTTTGAGACGGAGTCTCGCTCTGTCGCTCTCAGCTCGCTGCACGCTCTGCCTTCCTGGTTCACACCATTCTCCTGCCTCAGCCTCCCGAGTAGCTGGGACTATAGGCGCCCACCACCATGGCCTGGCTAATTTTTTTGTGTTTTTAGTAGAGACAGGGTTTCACCACGTTAGCCAGGATGGTCTTGATCTCCTGACCTCATTCATGATCTGCCCGCCTCGGCCTCCCAAAGTGCTGGGATTACAGGCATGAGCCACCGCGCCCGGCCAAGAAACAGAGGTTTAATGGATTCACAGTTCCACGTAGCTGAGGAGGCCTCACAATCATGGCGGAAAGTGAAAGACACGTCTTACTTGGTGGCAGACAAGAGAGAATGAGAGCCAAGCTAAAAGGGAAACCCCTTGTAAAACCATGAGATCTCTTGAGACTCAGTCATGACCATGAGAACAGTGTGGGGGAAATTGCCCCCATGATTCACTTATCTCCCTCCAGGTCCCTCCCGCAACATGTGGGAATTGTGGGAGCTATAATTCAAGATGAGATTTGGGTGGGGACACAGCCAAACTGTATCAGCCTTCTTCCTCGCCTCATGACAGCACTTTCGTGCCCTGCATTCCTTGATGTTAACCCTGTTTCAGGGGAAGGCTCCCTGTTCTGTTGGTCTAGCTCATGTCCTGTGCTCTGCTCTTTATAAGTACTTCTCTTAGCTTATGTCCTCTCTATGAGTTGGGGACCACGTTTTTGTTCACCACCACATCCCTTTAGCTTAGCACATACTTGGCATTTGGTTCAAAGAAAATTTTTTGAGTGAACCATTTGATTTTGTTTTTTGTTTTATAGAGCTGAGAAGTTAGGGAGTTGATAGTATCACAAAATTAATCTGTATACCCAGATCTTGGTCCCCTGGCAGTTTGGTTTTCAACCATAACTAAAACTTAGTTATCCTAGAACAGTTTTACCACTTCTTCATTTTTTATTGGGGTTCTTTTGAAAATTAATTTAGACTTTGCAATACCCGGTAACCTGGCCTTTCATTAAGAGGAATCAAGCAGGCCAAGTAGCTTTTTATCATTCCATTGAACATGGCGATGCAAAATGAGCAGATATGTGAATTCCTGAAAATCAGCTTGGAATAAACTGTTCTCTAACTGATACTTATTTTAATTCCAGAACATGGTCCAAGACAATTCCTGGGAAAGTTCAGTTCTTCTCAAGTGAGGGTTCTGACACATCTATACCAATTCCAATAGTGCCACTACGGGGTGTGGATGACTCCTACCCGCCCCAGAAGAAGTCCTTCATGATGCTCAAGTACATGCACGACCACTACTTGGACAAGTATGAATGGTTTATGAGAGCAGATGATGACGTGTACATCAAAGGAGACCGTCTGGAGAATTTCCTGAGGAGTTTGAATAGCAGCGAGCCCCTCTTTCTTGGGCAGACAGGCCTGGGCACCACGGAAGAAATGGGAAAACTGGCTCTCGAGCCTGGTGAGAACTTCTGCATGGGGGGGCCTGGCGTGATCATGAGCCGGGAGGTACTTCGGAGAATGGTGCCGCACATTGGCAAGTGTCTCCGGGAGATGTACACCACCCATGAGGACGTGGAGGTGGGAAGATGTGTCCGGAGGTTTGCAGGGGTGCAGTGTGTATGGTCTTATGAGGTAAGAACAGAATTCTTTACCACGGGAAAAACTTAATTTTGTCAATTTTGTCATTAGTTCTGAGTGTATCGTAGGAAATAAGAGATGATATCCTCTTTGAGGGTTAAAGTTGGCATTATTCTACATTTTTAGCCTTAGATTAAAAGTTTCAGTTCCCCTTTATTACCTTTTCTCAGCTTTGAGCGCATATCTTCTATACGTTTTCTCCTCCACCCGCCCCTCCCCCCCACACACAGTCTTGCTGTCTTCCAGACTGGAGTGCAGTGGTGTGATCTCGGCTTACTGCAACCTCCGCCTTCTGGGTTCAAGCAATTCCCCTGCCTCAGCCTCCTGAGTAGCTAGGATTATAGGCATGCACCACCACGCTAGGCTAATTTTTGTATTCTTAGTAGAGACGAGGTTTCACCATGCTGGGCAGGCTGGTCTTGAACTCTTGACCTCGTGGTCTACCCGCCTCAGCCTCCCAAAGTCCTGGGATTACAGGCATGAGCCACTGCGCCTGGCTCTTCCATACTTTTGTCCTAATACTTAATAAATAATGGCATTTGGGGCCTAAAGAATAGATAATGGTTTGTTGATGGTCACAGTGATATTTTCTTGATTATCCAGAAAATCGTCTTGTCTGACTTCTGATTCCACAGATGTAATTGCAAGAATGTAGGATATCTCCCTATTTGTTTTTGCAAAGGCCTGGCTCTTGTCATCTGGTCATAATGACCTACGCAGATTAGAAACTTATCTGTTTTGAATTTATAAAAGGTATCATGATGTAAAAAAGCCAATAGCATTTGGTTTTGCATTTGTTGTGTACCTTGACTTTCAGATAGTGACTGTAATCTGTGAGTTTACAATATAGTTATTGCTTTAGAATAGGTGTCATTCAGCTTCTGAGTTACTGTGACACGTAAATGAAATTGCTGAAGGAAGTCCAATTGTAGATGTTTTCTCTGTAGCAGTTCTAGAGAAGATGAGTTGGCTTTGGACTTTCCTCTGTTGTTATTGGCAGTGTGCTCCCTTTGCCTGCAGTTTGCAGAATCTGATATCAGTTAGGGTGAAAGAAATTATTTAGGTTGTGTTGTCTTTAGATTAATAAACTATTGGCAGTTGTGAGAAGCAGAGGGAATTGCTAGATCTTTTGCCTAAGAAAAAGAATACACTTTCTGATATGAACTGTTAGCTTTTTTCTGAACTAATTTTCTAAAGCCCGTACTTGAGTGAAAGAGTAGTATTCTTGCCTGTACTTGTCTACCCCCAGACTTGCTTTTAAATGTCTGCTAATCACTCATTTTTTTGTTTGTTTGGTTGAACTTTAGGGAAGTGGACATTTTCAAGCATACACGGGGTGGTCATGTAATTTTTAATTATAAAGTCACAAATACATTTTAAGTCCTAAATGTGATCTTGGGTGAACGCTTTAATCCCTGTGTGCCTTACGCTATCCCCCCAACCCCAGCACATAGGGGATGGCTCACTGGGCCTGCAGGATCTCTCTGTTGTCACGGATTTTTGCAGTGAGGAAAGCTGTTTGAGGATTTCACGCTGTTTTAAGCAGAATACAGCTGGCAGTATTTCTGCATTTTTCCCATCCTAATTAAGTAGTTATAGCCTTAACACATTTCATTATGGTTAAAACATGGAACACGTTGTGTATTTTGGAACACTTTCCCCTGACCATCATCTCCAAGAAGCCAACCTTCTTGCTGTAATCATAGAAAACAGACCTTCTTTTGGGAGAGAAAAAGTGTGTCTTAGTGTGGTCATGTTGTTATATACTGGTGGACAGACACCAAATGGAGCCAGGCTCTTGAGTTTGATCAAGAACTTGGGTTTAGCATTAGTGCCAAGATATAGTTAGAAAGTGTCATCCTGGGGCTGCAGGGGTGGGAGGCCATTTTGGAGATGGTTTTCCTCTGATATGAGGTAATTACAAAAGGTTTCTGATGGCCTACGAAGGGGTGCATGGGGTGCATGGAATTATCCTGTCTGGACACTTGAAGCCTCCTCTTAGGCTTGATGCATCCTGTCAGTGGTCGTATCAGCTAAAGGGACCTGGTTGGTGAGAAGGCGCCCAACCTGGGTAGTTCCCTGTCTCCCTGCCTTGGGAGGTGGGTCCGGGACAGCAGCAGCAAGGCTCTCCCTGGGAGTGTGGTGAGTTGGGCCTGCTGCAGCTCTGCATTTCTTTAAATGCCCTGTGGTGATAGAGCTTTGACTCAATGCTGCAGGCTTCTCCTCAGGGGCTTGTGCCACAGGGCCCTCCCACCTGCAGTGCCCAGAGTTCTCTTTTTCTCTTCTGTGAGCTGCCTTGCCTGTTCATAGTCTTGGCCCATATTTCTGCTGAAATGTCTGTCTTAGGGTTTTGTTGAAGTGCTTTATTCTGGATGGAGTATCTTTTCTCAGACTATGACTTATCTTTTCACTTTAATTGTGGGATTTTTATTGTACATGAATTGTGAATCTTTAAGTGCAATCTAATGCATCATTCTTTTACGGTTTATGCTTTTGTGCCTTGTTTAAGAAATTCTTCCCTTTCTTAGGTCACGAATATTTTTTCTCCTGTATGTTTTCTTGTGTTTGAAGTGTTGCCTTTCACGTGTAGTTCTTCATTATAATTTTAAGAATTCAGCTATTGGAATACTTGCCATCTTATTAGACCTTTGATTTCTATGTTTTTTTCTTTTTCTTTTTATAAAACTTTAAGTGCTTCTAACCTAAGTTGTTATTAGGGTTTATCATTGTGTTTACCACTCAGGTAAGATTAATCCTTCGTGTGGATGAGGAACTTTTTATTAAACTTCCTGTAAATCTAGTTTCCCCATTAAGGCTCACATTATGGGAAATTATTGAGGTGTAGTCTTATGTTAAAGACAATTATGTTAAGCTTTGGGACTTGGAAGGTACTTATTTTGCCCTATTATAAACCTAGCCAGAAGGTATAATTTTTTTTGGCAAGTAGAAATAATACCTTGGGATAACACTTAGGTAATTAAAATGACTTGTGAGGAAAGGAACAACTATCAAAATCAAAGTCAAGATTCATTTCTAAACTTGTTTTGATAATTATTGGTGGTTGTTAATAAATAGACTTGAGAACTTTGTTTGGAAATAATGTTAAACTCACAGAAAAGTCACAAGAGAGTAAGAGCGTAGGCCTTGAGGCTGGAGAAGAGCTGAGAGGAGCTCGGCTCCTGGTTCCCCTTGCCACATGTTGTCAGCAGTATTGACTCAACTCAGGTGAGGCTTTTTTGAGAATTATTATTGAAAGGTTTGAAATAGAAATTCATTTTATCAAGGCAAGTGCATTAAAAGCTATACTACTCTTAAGAGGGAACAAAAAGAAAGTTGACTTAAGTAACCTATTCATTTTGTCTTTTAACTTTCGAGTTGACATGTACTATACCTATGGAAAAGTGCATAGGTCGTAAGTGTAGAGCTCAGTGGATTTTCACAGACTGCATGCAGGCAACCAGTACCCAGATCTTTCTTTTATTATTTCTCATATTTGACTAGGGGTGAAGGTGTAGAGAGTAATCGTTATTAATGAAATTTGGATATAGGCAAAGGTGGATTTGAAAACTTTAAAATGTTTATTGTTTTTAATAGCCGATACTGTCATGTGGCTCAAAATTCAGAAGTGCAGAGGGCTTATAGGAATATGTCTTCCTTCCTCTGCCTCCAGCCCCTGGGCTTCCACTGTGAATCAGCCACCACGGTGCCTCCTTATGGAGGTTTCCTGTGTGTCTTATCGTATCATATACAAACAATTAAGTTTCTTCTCTCCCCATTTACATGAATGGTAGCGTAATACTACTATCTATGTCTTGGAAGATTTCCTATTTGGTAAATAAAACAACTTCATTTTTTTGATGGACATTCAGGCTATTTCCAGTTCTTTCAGCACTGTTGCTAGGGGGTCATTTAACCCAAGGCTCCCCAACCTTTTTCATGTCATGACATTGACTCCGTTCACTCACGCTGAGGAGCCTGTCTCCGGGGGCTGCTGTTACCCCAATCCCTAGCTGCTGTTATCCCAATCCCTAACTGCTGTCCCCTCCACCACCCCTACAGCCCCATACTACTCTAGGCCTGGAAGGATTATTATCTGGGCACATGTGAAACTTCTTTGTGTTACACCCGCACACCAAAATATACCAGTTATGAAGCTCTGAGTTAGCCAGTAAGTACTTGTTAAGGGCTTATTAATGAGCCCAGAACTGCCCTCTGAATTGGTAGGGAAATTGCAAAAGATTGAAACATGAATGGCCGCCTTTTTCTCCCTGAAGGACTTTAGAGTAGTTGAGGAGACAAAGACCATATGTTCATGAAACAGTTGAAGAGAAATTAAAAATATGAAACCCTATGATACTGATTTTAAATACAAAACAGTGCAGGGTAGGCTGAAATGGATAATGTTCTTTTTATGGGAAGGCATATCATCAAGGGAAATTGGAGTTTGCAGCAAAATGTGTAAAAAGATAAAATCTTCCTGGTTAGTCTGACTGTCTTATAAAGGAATGTTGAACATCCATGTACCAGAAGCCTGGGGTATTTTTCCCTTTAATAATAGAAGAAATACTGTTCTTTAAAAAAAAAAAAAAAAAGACACATTGCAATTGTACATATTGGTGGAGTATGGTTTAACGTATTCATGTATATGTTGCATAATGATCAAATCAGGAAGATTAACATGTCCATCACCTCATGAGAGGTTTTTGAATGTTCTCTCCACAAAGAAATAATTTTTCTTGACTTTGGGTTGTCATGGAGATGACTTGTGTTACAGTAGTTGCTTCCTCACTCATTTAGGCTGCCCGTTAAACTCGCAGGCCTGAGAACCAGGCAGACCCTCAGTGGCTAGAATAGATGTCCCAAAGAGTGAGCACTAATGCTGCATGTTCTATCCATTATCAAAAGTGGGGTATTAGGGCAGGCGTGGTGGCTCACGTCTGTAGTCCCAGCACTTTGGGAGGCCAGGGTGGATGGATCACTTGAGGTCAGGAGTTCAAGACCAGCCTGGCCAACATGGTGAAACCTCGTCTCTACTAAAAATACAAAAATTAGCTGGGCATGGTGGCAGGCACCTGTTGTCATAGTTACTCAGGGGGCTGAGGCAGGAGAATCACTTGAACCTGGGGGGCAGAGGTTGAAGTGAGCCAAGATCATGCCGCTTCACTTCAGCCTGGGCAAAGGGCAAAACTCCGTCCGCCCCTCCCCCCCCCAAAAAAGTGGGATATTGAAGTCTGTAATACCATTGTTATTTTTAAGGCAGACTCTCGCTCTGTTACCCAGACTGGAGTACAGTGGCATGACCTCAGCTTGCTGCAACCTCTGCCTCCTGGGTTCAAGTGATTGTCGGGCCTTAGTCTCCTGAGTACCTGGGATAACAGGAGTGGGCCACCATGCCCAGCTAAATTTTGTATTTTTATTAGGGATGGAGTTTCACCATGTTGACCAGGCTGGTCTTGAACTCCTGGCCTCAAGTGATCTGCCTGCTTTAGCCTCCCAAAATGCTGGGATCACAGCTGTGAACCACCACACCTAGTCAGAAATCTCTAATGTTATTGTTGAATTGTCTGTTTCTTCCTTCAATTCTGTCAGGTTTTTCTCCTTTTATTTCAGGGCTGTGTTTTGGGATGTATATATGTTTATATTTGTTATACCTGCTTGATGGATAGATACTTGTATCGTTATAAAATTCCTTTGTCCCTAGTAACAATTTTTGTCTAAAGTCTGTTTTGTCTGATATTAGTATAACGACTCCAGCTCTCTTGGTTACCATTTGCATGGTATATCTTTTTTCATCCCTTTGCTTTCAGCTTGTTTGTGTCTTTGAATGTAAAGTATGTCTCTCATGAAGACAGCATATAGTTGGATCATTTAAAAAATTCGTTCTGTCAATTTTGCCTAATAATTGGAGTGTTTAATTAATTTGCATTTAATATAATTACTGATAGAGGAGGACTTATGCCTGCCATTTTGCTATTTTCTGTATGTCATATCTTTGTTTTTCTGTTACTCCAATACTGCCTTTTTTATTACCTAGTGTACCATTGTAATTCCCTTGTCATTTCTTTTACTGTATTGTTTAGTAGTTGCCTTGGGAATGAACATCTTTCCTGATAATTTAGTTCTGATTAATACCAACTTAACAGTAGTAAACACAAGATTTGCTCATGTGTAGCTGTGTTCTCTCCTCTCTTTGTGCGGTTGCTGTCAAATAAATTATATCTTTATACATTGTATGCCAGTCAATAGAGAGTTATAATAATTGCTTTATATACTTGTATTTTAAATCAGATGAGAGAAAAAAGGAATTATAAATAAAAATACATTTATATCCTTTTTTACCTATGTAGTTACCCTCATTGGGCTTTTTATTTATGCCTATTTGAGTTACTGTATAATGTTCTTTCATTTCAGCTTGAAAGACTTCCTTTAATATTTTTCATAGAGCAAGTTTGCTAGACATGAATTCTCTTTGTTTCTCTTGGAATGTCCTAATTTCTCCTTCACTTTTTTCCTAATGTCTCCTTCACTTTTTTCCTAATTTCTCCTTCACTTTTGAAGGACATCTTTGTTGGATATAGAATTCTTGGTTGCCAGTCTTTTTCTTTTATCACTTTGAATGGAGGCTATCTGGCATTCATGGTTTTTGATAAATCAGTTTTAATCTTACTAAGGAGCCTTTGTATGTCATGAGTTGCTTTTCTTGCTACTACTCTTAAGATTCTCTTTGGCTTTCAACAGTTTGATAGGATGTGTCTAGGTGATCCCTTTGTGTTTATCATACTTGGAGTTTGTTGTGTCTCTTGGATATGTGGCTTGTTTTTCATCAAATTTGGAGATTTTTCACTTATTATTTCTTGAGTATTTCTGCCCCTTTCTCTCTGTTTCTATTTTCCTTTGGAACGCCCATCAATGCTGTGTTCTACTCATTTTTACTCCTGTTTTCTTTCTCTTTCTCACTCTAGATAATTGCAGTGGCCTACTTTCAGTTTCATGGATTCTTTCTTCTGCCTGTTCAAATCTGCTGTGATATTTTCATTTCAGATATTGTACTTTTCAACTCCATAATTTCTGTTTGGCTCATTAAAAATACAAATAATTTCTGTCTCTGTATTGGCTACTTTTCCCCCCTTTGTATGGGCCATACTTTCTTGTTTCTTTGCATATCATAATTTTTTTTGGAAACTGGACATTTACTTACTATTATTTAAATGTGACAGCTCTTGAAATCACATTCTACCCCTTCTTCAGGGATGTTATTGCTGGGCTTTGTTGTTTGTTTAGTGTCTTTTCAGAACCAGTTCTGTACAGTGTATTTTTTTTGTATGTGGCCACTGAAGTCTCTCCATGATTTGTTTAGTGCTTAGCTAATGACTGGACAGAGATTTCCTTAGATGCCTGGAACTAAAAAGTTTCTGACTCTTTGCTGAGGGGTATGTGTACATGTTGGTTCTTGCCCTGAACACTCACCAGGCAGTTGACAACTCGGCCTTAACCTTCACTTGACTTGCTTGTACAGAGAGCTTAGGGCCTTCTTGGATCTTTGCTGAACCTGCACACACCCCCACACATGCATGTGGCCTTGTAGATTCCCAGGAGTAATATACTGAAGCTTTTTCAAAACCCCATATCACATCTTATTCCTTGCATTTCTTTTTAAGCTTTTTATGTAGCCTGTTTTTTTTTTTTTTTTTTTTTTGTTCCCCCACCTCTCCTCCCCCGCCAGGTTTATGGTTAGCCATCCCCTTGGGCAGTGCAGTATTCAGCAATTGCCTGTGATTGTTCTTGACCAGCCCCCCTTCTGCTTCCAAGAAGCTGTTTGCAATAGAAAAATTCTGAGTCAGGTCAAATAAAGACAACATTGCAAGGTCTTCCAGGGAACCAGATAGGTCAGACAATGACAGTTCTTTGGGAATGGGGCTTTGAAGGAGCTCCAGCCGCTTTATGACCCCTCTGGTGGCTTCCAGACTGCTGGTTTTTGCTGTGATTGTAGACTGTTGTTTTTCAAGGCTAGGGTAGAAAACAGACTGGAAATAGGGCAAATTAAAATGCCATAAAACTTACTATTACCAAAATTTTTATCTTTTTCTTGCATAAATGCTGTCTGGATTACTGCAAAGCTTTAATATCCAGAGTCCTGAAAAGGTTGTCTTTGCCCATTTTTGCCAGCATTCTCTTTACTTTTAGGGCAGACAGAATTTTTGGAGGTCTTCACTCTGCCATTTTCACTGATGTCACCTAGGAGCATCCATTATGGGGCCTTAGCTCCACAGCTTAAATTTTGCTTTTTATAATTAAATGAATTATGCTGAGTGTCCCCTTACACTCTGATTAAGAAGTCAGGGTATTGTGCTCTAAAAATTAGAAAGACTTCCAACCAATTAGTTACAATATTCACATACATTAATTTCAAAAATAAAAAAAAAAAAATTTTGGACATCTGTAGCAAGACACTGTGCTAGCTGGAGACACAGCAGTGCAGAAAGCCAAGACCATGGTCTCCTATATGCTGGTGGAGCGAGGTGGGGTGCAGTGAGACAGACAGTGCAGAGGAGTATGTGTGGTATGTTTAGGACATAGCATAGTGGCCAGCATGACTGTAGTGGAATGATGAGGCAGAGCGGGGCGAAGGGGAAGGCCAGACAACACCAGAGTTGAGGGGATGCAGGGAATGCTAAGGACATTGGTTTGGGCACAAATAGGCCTGACTTGAATCATGTTGCTTCATTCGGCTTCGTTCTTCACTAGCGGTGTGGTCTTGGGCAGCGAGTTACCTGACTCCCCTGAACCTTAATTTCCTTAAAAATGGGGTGAGGGTAGAAATTGTCTACCTTATAGGATGGTTCCAAGGATAAATTGAGAAGATGCATGTTGCCTATTACCATAGCTCATGTTTGGGACATGCTTGTGAAATGTGAGGTGGGCTCCGGTGGGAGGCAACTGGATCATGGGAGTGGATCCCTCATAAATGGTTTGGTTGTGGTGCTGTCCTCCTAACGGTAAGTTAGTTCTTTACAAGATCCGGTTGTGTAAACATGTGTACCACCCCCCTTCTCTTGCTCCCATCTGTGCCATGTGAGATGACATGCTTGTGAAATGTGAGGGCTCCCGGAAACTATCCTCAAGTATCTGAAAAGCAAAGCCCTTCAGAACTCATTCCCTGAGACCACACGTAGATTTTGATCTATATAAACAAATACGTGAATATGCTTTGTAGTAACATTATAGTCTTGGAATCCCATGTGTTTGTTTTTACAATTTAGGGAAGACTATTTTGACAGAACCAATCATAGTTTACCTAAGATGGATGTGTTAGCTGCTTTAAATCTGTGATTATTTTGTTGGCAGAACAAACCTTCTCCAGGTACGTGAACATCTCTGAAATGGTTTCACCATTGGCTATATCAGAGTCCTGTGATTGTGAGAGCCTATTAGCACATTCTCAGGAGGTGGGATCGACATATCATTTTCTTTATCTTAAGACATAGCACAGTGGCATTTCCTGTATACATTTGAAGAGATTGAGATCACAACTGTTATCACCTCAGTTCCCATAATAGAACTAACGTGTTAGTCCATTCTCGCACTGCTATAAGGAAATACCTGAGACTGGGTAATTTATAAGGAAAAGAGGTTTAATTGACTGGTGGTTCAGTAGGCTGTACAGGAAGCATAGCACAGGCATCTGCTTGGCTTCTGGGGAGGCTTCAGGGAGCTTCTCATGGTGGAAGGCAGAGGGGAAGCAAACATCTCACATGGCACAGATGGGAGCAAGGGAAGGGGGTGGTATACATGTTTAAATAACCGGATCTTGTAAAGAACTAACTCACTGTTAGGAAGACAGCACCCCAACCAAACCATTCATGAGGGATCCATCCCCATGATCTAGTTGCCTCCCACCGGAGCCCACCTCCAACACTGGGAATTGCATTTCAACATGAGATATGGGTGGGGACAAATATCCAAACTGTATCAGCGGTAGTCTGCCTTTTAAAACATACATCAATATTCAAAGCATTTTGAGATAAAAATAAAACAAGGCTCGACAGTGGCTCATGCCTCTAATCCCAGCACCAAGATAGGAGAATCACTTGAGCCCGGGAGTTCAAGACCAGCCTGGGCAACATAGTAAGACCCTGTCTCTGTCAAAAAAAAAAAAAAAAAAGAAAGAAAAAAATTGGCTGGGTATTTTGTTGCACGCTTGTGGTCCTAGCTCCTTTGGAGGTGAGGTAGGAAGATGGCTTGAGCCTGGAAGGTTGAGGCTGCAGAGAGCTGTGATTGTGCCACTGCACACCAAGGCAGGATACTGTAAGCTATACGGGAAAGCACAGGGTGGGTGCTTGGATCAATTAGAGCAGACAGGATGAGTTGGGGAGCTGTGGGAGGCACTCCGGTTGCCTGGGCCATGCCCTTCTGTAAAGGTGGCTGGGTTTCTGGACTGTTCCAACCAATCACGAAGGCATCCTTTCACATTTTTAAGAGGTCTTGAGATGGCATCAGCAAAGCTTTTGAGTCTTTAGTTCTAACATTTAATCATCTTTATTGAACTAATAAGACCCTCTGCTGTTTGAAAAGGGATAGGTGAGGGAACAAAGGTGAAACTGGATCTGGTGGTGGCAGTGTTGTTCATCTAAGGCAGTGTTGTCTGGGATAGGAAAATTGGAGGTAAAATGTGAGGTTTAGAAGTGTAAGTCAGTGTATGTGTGGACTTCAAGTATTAGCATTGCCTGTGGGTCTTAGACCAGGTGGGAGTTTCTTAGAGGCAGACCATCTGCAAGAGAATCACTTCAGGTGCTTGCTAATGGGCAAATTTCTAGGCCCCAGACTTGGCAAGTGGAGTCCAGTGATCTGCATTGTTTACAGGCTTCTCTGGTAAATTTTATACTTGCTAATGTTTAAGAACCATCATTGCCATTTAGCCCTGGGTCTTTCTAGTAAGTAACTTTTATAAAGTCAGGTTGGTGGGAGGCCAGACTTGGCACACAAATGCCCCCAGTCATATATTTGATAGGTTAATGCTTTATATATATGTATTCTTTTCGTTTCTTCTCTCCTCTGAGCCATGTTACTGTCAATGAGTTGTATAACCAGATGCAGTAATGTGTTACTTAATGACAGGGATGCATTCTGAGAAGTATGTCCTCAGGTGATTTTGTTGTATAAACATCATAGAGAGCACTTGCACAAGCCTAGACGGTACAGCCTCCAATACACCTAGGCTGTATGGTGTAGCCTGCGGCTCCTAGGCTCCAAACCTGTACAGCATGTTACTGTGCTGAATACTGTAGGCAACTGGAACACAATGGTGTTTGTATTTCTAAACATATCACAACATATGAAAGGTACAGTAAAAATAAGGTATTACAATCTTACGGGACCACAGTATAAGGGATCAGTTGTTGACTGAGACGTCGTTACAGGGGCCATGACTGTAAAAGTGAGCAGATGAGTGGTCAGCACTAAATCCTGAGTCACAATGTGGAAGTATTCTGTATTAGATGAGACAATGAAAACAAAGAACTTTTGGCCGGGGATTAAACTGACAAACACCTTAAAGCTAAAACTAAATGATATTTTAAAACATCTTTTGTTTCTGTAATTGATGATTTCACAAATATTCATGTGGTCTGGTTATAAAAGCCTTCTTAAGTCTTAGCTTTTGTTAGTTGCCATGAACTGTAACTCCAGATTTATTTATCAAACAAATTATAGTTTAAAGAAGGTAGTTGGTCGGGCACAGTGGCTCATGCCTGTAATCCTAGCACTTTGGGAGGCTGAGGTGGGTGGATCACGTGAGGTCAGGAGTTCAAGACCAGCCTGGCCAACATGGCAAAACCCTGTCTCTACTAAAAATACAAAAAATTAGCTGGGCGTGGTGGTGAGCACCTATAATCCCAGCTACTCGGGAGGCTGAGGCACGAGAATCGCTTGAACCTGGGGGGCAGAGGTTGAAGTGAGCCGAGATCACACCGCTTCTCTACAGCCTGGGCAAAGAGCAAAACTCTGTCTCAAATAAAGTAGTTAACAAAGTATTTGTTAATCACTGTGGTGGTTTTAATGCTTGTTTTAAAGTCTTTGATAATCTTCCTCCTGGAAGTGGAGCTTAATTTCCCTCCTCTTGACTGTGGAGGAACAGGGTGACTCAAGTCTCCTTAATGGAGAATGGGAATCTGGTGGACACCACCTTGACATCACAGGAGTGGGTCACATTTGTATCAGGTACCCCCTCAATGTGATGGCATGAGAAAGACATGTCACCTCTGCATAGTCTTCCCCAAATCCACAACCCCAGTTTAATCAGGAGAAAACTTTAGACAAACCCAAGGTGTGAGATTTTCCACAAGATACTTGATCCGTGTTCTTCAAAAGTGTCAGGGTCACGAAAAGCAAGGAAAGACAGGGAAACTATCAGAGGTTAGAGATGACCAAGGAGGTGGGATTACTAAATGTACTGTGGGGCCCTAGATTGGACGAGAAAAAGGACATTAGTGGGAAAACTGGTGAAATCTGAATAAAGTCTACACTTTCAGTAATAGTGTATACCTATATCAGTTTCTTAGTTTTGCTCTGTGTGGCATAGTAAAGTGAGATGTTAACATCAGAAGAAGTGGGGTGAAGCTGTGGGAACTCTCTCTGCCATCTTTACAATTCTTCTTTAAATCTAAAATCGTCTCAAAGTAGAAAGTGGCTAGAACCAAGAGATAATTGGACACAAAAGTGATGTCGCTTTCTCTGCCTCTGTGTCCTAATGGCTTCTCTATGCCAAGGGGAAACTAGGCAAAGCAATAGAAGACTAGATCCTCTGTGACTCTAAGTGGATATTGTGCAGGATGTGATTTTTAGCTTATTGACTTCTAAGAACCCTCAGACAGAAAGGTCTTTGTGTGTGAGGGCTGTAGACTTCTAACCCTTACAAAGAGCTTATCAGTTGAGCAAGCTTATAATGTGCTGTGTTATTACTGTAAAAAATTTGTAATGGTACCATTACAGCAAAATGTTTCCCTGGCTAAAAAGGTCTTTCAGCATTCACTCCGCAATTTAACGCTCAGGCTTGCTGACATCATCTTGGTTAACCCTGTAGTGTTTGGCTTCTGTGTTTTCTCTCAGTGAACTCTTGTAGGGATTTAAAAAGAAAAACAAAAAAAGTACAAAGCTATTTTCTTTGATGTCTAGCACTTATTTCCACAGCCTTTTCTTTAAAAACAAAACAAAACAAAACAAAAAACTCCCTATGACAGAAAAATACTATAGGTGCTAGTTTTTCTTTCACATATGTTAACTTGTCTGTGCATTCTCCTGGAACAGATACACTGGTTTTAAAGACAAAACTTTCATTTAAAATGATGTGGTTTATTTAAGGTAGAAAGTTGAGTACGGTTTCATTTATTTTTACCACCCGAGGAATGCCTGTTTGCTTTTTAGGTGCTTATATATTGATGCTGTAATAATTTAGATTTCTGGTTACTTTATTAGGGTAGGGTGAGCGTGGATATTGAATATCCCAGATAATACAAACTTAATTTTTAAAACTTTGTTTATATATATACATACACACACATATACACACACGTATATACACACACATATATACACACACACATATATACACACACATATATATACACACACACATATATACACATACACATATATATACACACACACATATATGTAGAGAGAGAGAGAGAGAGAGAGAGAGAGAGACACTGAGAGAGAAACTCTCAATCCATCACCCAAACTGACGTGCAGTGGAACAAGCTTGGCTCCTCCTGGGTTCAAGAGATTTTTGTGCCTCAGCTTCCTGAGTAGCCGGAGTTACAGGCACGTTTCAGCACACCTGGCTAATTGTTGTTGTTGTTGTTGTTTTTAGTAGAGAGGATTTTGCCACATTGGCCAGGCTGTTCTTGAACTCCTGACTTTAAGTGATCTGCCCACCTCGGCCTCCCAAAGTGTTGGGATTACAGGCATGAGCCACCGCACCGAGCCTGTTAATATATATTTTTAAAAAATTGTCTGTGTACCTGTGGGTGACAGGCCCTGCTCTAGACATAGGGGCTGCCACAGTGAACACAGCAAAGTTCCTGTTCTCACGAAGTGTTTGTTTCTCTACGGGGATGTCAGAAAATAAGGAGACAAATAAATAAATAATGGCAGGTGGCACTGAGTCTGAAGAAATACAAGTATGATAAGGCGGTAGACTGATGGAGGGATGGGGCTGCTTGTCCAGCTGAGAGAGTGAGAGGCAAACCATGGTCATATACGGGAAAAGACCTTTTGAGCAGTTCAAGCAGAGGGCGTGCGGAGGGCCTGAGGCAGTGGAATATGTTCATGACTAAGAAAACACGGAAGCTGAGTTGTTAGAGCACGTGAGTGAGGGGGCAGCGTCCTGTGAGGCCTGTCCCCTTCTGTGATAAGAACATTGAGGGTTACAGTCAGTGAGCTGAGAGGGCCCTGAGAGTTGGGGCAGACGAGTCTCCATTTCCAGAGGGTCCTTCTGCTCAGCTCCTGGAGAAGCAGCTGCAGAGTTGGAGCAGGGAGGTTGGTTGGCAGGCATGCTGATAGTCTGAGAAGAGGCGAGGGAAAGTGACTGGGACCAGGTGAATGATGAGAAGTGGTTGAATGGTGGATACATGGATAAATTTTGCAGGTAGAGTTGGTAGGATGTGGGGAGAGAGACAGGTTGCCTGAGCAGTTGAATTCCCAATGAACTCACAGGAATAGAGTTCCTGGTGAAGGGAAAGACTGGGGAAGTTCAGGCTTGATATACAAATAACATCCGTAGCATATTGATGGTATTTAAGACCAGAGATGGCAGCATATTGATGGTATTTGAGTACATGGGGAGTTAGAGAGATAGAGGCAGGGTCTGAGGGCTGAGCCTTGAGGCTCCAATGGGTTAGAGGTCAGAGATGAGGGGGCACCAGCTGAGGAGACTGAACGGGGAAGGCCAGTGAAGTAGGAGGAAACTGATTTATGTTTGCTTAGTTTGCACTTGCAATGTTTAAACACTCAGCATTTGGGTACTTGTTACATTAATAGTTGACTTGGAAGGCGGGTATTTGGGAGATTCTTATCAAAAGTGAATATTATGTTTGAAAAGAGAATCCTAGGCTGAGCACAGTGGCTCACGCCTCTAATCCCAGCACTTTGGGAGGCCCAGGTGGGCGGATCACCTGAGGTCAGGAGTTGAAGACCAGCCTCACCAACATGGAGAAACCCCCTCTCTACTAAAAATACAAAATTAGCCAGGCATGGTGGCACATGCCTGTAATCCCAGCTACTTGGGAGGCTGAGGCAGGAGAATTGCTTGAACTTGGGAGGTGGAGGTTGCTGTGAGCCGAGATTGCGCCGTTGCATTCCAGCCTGGGCAAAACGAGCGAAACTCCGTCTCAAAAAAAAAAAAGAGAGAATCCTCTGGTATGGGTGGACAAGGATGGGATATGTGCTGGCATAACAATGGGAAACTTTTTGCTCTGCTGATGACTGGTGTACGAGACAGTGCTTGAAAATAATAAACCCCAATGGCGGCCCAAGAACCAGTAGACCACAGATGACTGGTGGTCAGCACCTGGGCAGAGCTGAGTGGTGTTTGTTTGGAGAAGTAAGCTGTGGAGTGTGCGCCCTGTGTTACAGAGATTTTATTTACCATGAAATTTGACATTTGCTTATATTGATTTAAAAATGTATGATTTGTTTATTTTTTAAAAGATAATCCACCCCTCTCTACCATGGAACGGGATGCATCCTCATGAAGCTGCTTCATACCTTTACCAGTTGCATAGACATGTACCAGGGTCTCAGCCTTTGTTTTGCAGTCTTCAGTCTATCAACTTTTAAGAGACTGAATGCTGTTGATCATTTGGTGATCTAAGCCTTTTGTAATACTTAAGATTTCCAATTGGACACTTAACTTAGCAGAAATCACTATTAATTTCAGGAGACAGTTATAATTGAACATTGATTCAGTTAAGCCTTTGTAATAGATAGATTTTTTTGGAGGTGGATGAGGTTTAAGGATATCTTATACTTTTGGTATAGAGAGAAACCCCATTTTAAACTGCGTTCTTCTAAGCCTCTGCTTCAGTTCGTCCCTAAAACAGGGTTATTTAACCTTGTCCAAGGTTGTACTGCTTGTAAAGAGATAGATTCAGAGTTTTAATCCAGGCACTCTGACTGTAGAGCCTGCAGTTTGAACTCTAATGATCACATTTTCTTTTTCTGTATGATACTGCACTGTACCTTTTTATTGTGAATACCGCCAGTATTTGTTTGAAAAGAACCAATTTAAAGTTGAAATGTTGAGAATTTTTGACAAAGGGAAAATTTTCGTGGTTCCTACATTGCTTCATTTGGTGGGATACTTTTAGTATACTCATATGTTTAAGAATATATTCAAGTGACAGCTGTTGGACCTCATAGAGGTGTTTGTTTTTGAGACAGGGTCTTGCTCTGTCACCCTGGCTGGCATGACTATAGCTCAGTGCAGCCTCAAGCTCTTGGGCTCAAACAGTCCTCCCACCTCAGCCTTCTGTTGGCGTGAGCTACCATGCCCTGCCAGTTTTAACATAAGTTGAACTTTAGGAGAGTTTTATTTATGCACTGCCGGAGTGCAGTGGTGCAATCTCAGCTCACTGCAACATCCGTCTCCCACATTCAAGCGATTCTCCTGCGTTCAAGCGATTCTCCTGCCTCAGCCTCCCTAGTAGCTGGGATTACAGGCACACACCACTACACCGGGCTAATTTTTTGTATTTTTAGTAGAGACGGGATTTCACCATGTTGACCAGGCTGTTCTCAAACTCCTGACCTCAGGAGATCCACCTGCCTCAGCCTCCCAAAGGGCTGGATTAACAGGCATGAGCCACTGTGCCCAGCTGGAGAGTTTTAGATTTACGGAAAAATTATAAAGATAATTTATACTTTATTTAGATGTCCTTAGATTTGACCTGCTGTCTTTTTTCTATTGTCATATCTCCAGGCTCCTTCTGTCTGTGCCAGTTTCTTAGGCATTCCTTGTTTTTGATGACCTTGACAGTTTTGAGGAGTGCTAGTCAGGTATTTTGTAAAATTTTTCTCTTTTGGGATTTGTCTCATGTTTTTCTCATGATTAAATTGGTGTTACGGATTTCTGAGGGGAAGACTGGAGAGATAAAATGCCATTTCCATCACATCATATCAAAGGTACATACTGTCAGCATAATTTGTTGATGTTGACCTTGATCACCTGGCTGAAGGGAATGTTTGTCGTATTTCTTCAGTGCAGAGTTACTCTTTCCCCTCCTTTACATGCTGTGCTCTTCAGGAGAAAGTCACTAATATGCAGCTCACACTTATGGGTGGGGACTTATACTCTACTTCCTTGAGGTTGGAATATCTGTGATTTCTTCTGTTCAGGAGGGAAATTTGTCTGTTCTTCCTCATTTGTTTGTTCAGTTATATATTTATGTCAGTATGGTCTCATGCATATTTATAGTTTGGATTATATACACTTTTATTTTGTTGCTAAACTTGATCCACCTTTGTCCACTGGGTGCTCTTTCATGGTTGGTCCTTCGTCCCTCCATCCCTTCCTTCTGCACTACTTTTCTTTCTGGTATTAGAAGATGCTCCAGGCTCATCTTGTATATTTCCTGCCCAAGGCCTAGAATCAGTCATTTCTTCAAGGAATCCAGGCTCTTCCCTTGGAGAATGGTATTAGAAAGCAAGATTTGGGTGCTAGGTATGCTTGTTGCTATTGGGGTGTCACTTGCTTCTAGGCCCCCTCAGATGACAGAGCGTGGAAATATTTGTGTGTACACTAACCCATGTGTGTACACATATTTATAAATATTTCTGTATGTGACGATCTGTATTCATATTAAGCTAAGCATGAATTGATAGTGATGTCTCCAGCTCTAATTATCACCATATGGATCGTTCTAGCCTCCTCCTTTGCTAAACTGTAACCTCCCAAACAGTGAGAAACCTGGCTTTCACCACCCGCCATCCATTTACTTAATTCTTTAATTTCAGTGTACAAGTATAGTGGTTTCAGAATTGTTAACATATATCCGTTTGGGAAACAACTTTAGCAAATAGAGTACAGTGCTTATGTACATTTTCTTTTGCCTTTAGTCTTACAGTCTGCACTCATTTTCACAGTTACTTAGGTCAGCACCTTCTGCCCTGCCCACTTCAGTGAGATTGTCTCCTACATTTGTAATGCAGTTGGATTGTTTTGTCACATTCTGCATTCCATCCTGGGACCCGTGCTCCTGACCTCCTAAATGTTTTTGTAAAAATTTATATACATCCAGGTTAGCTCTTTGTGCTGTAAAGTTCATGGGTTTTGACAAATGCAGTGTTATGTATCCACCATTACAGTATCATGCAGAATGATTTCACTACCCTAAAAATCCTTGTGTTTCAACTATTCAGTGCTTCTCCCTCCTTCTTCCCAACTGCTGACTCCTTGTCACCACTGATCTTTTTACCGTCTCCATAGTTTACTTTTTCCAGGATGTCATATATTTGGAATCATACCATACCTAGCTTTTTTAGTTTGGATTCTTTCATCTAGGAATATGCATCTAAGATTCATCCATACCTCTCTGTGGCTTGATAGCTCATTTCTGTTTTAATCACCGAATATTATTCCATTGTATGGATGTACCATATCTGTTCACGCACTGAAAGACATTTGGTTTTGGGCGATTAGGAATAAAGCTGCTATAAACATTTGTGTGCATGTTTTTTGTGGGGACATACATTTTTAAGTCAGTTGGGTAAATATCTAGGAGTATGAGTGCTGGATTGTATATAAGACTATGTTTAGCTTTGTAAGAAACTGCCAAACTTTCTTCCAGAGTGTCTGTAGCATTTTGCATTCCCAGCTGCAATGAATGAGAGCTGTTTCTGCTTTGCATCCTCTCCAGGACTGGATGTTATCAGTGTTTTGGATTTTAACCATTCTAATAGTTATATAGTGGTGTCTCATTTTTGTTTTAGGAAGAGGTTTTTAATGCCTTCTTGATGGCTTAGTCCAGGCTGAGGTGCTTTTATTTGATACTGTGTTTCTAGCTGTTTATAATTTGGGCAAGTTGCTCTTTCCATTTTTGTATTTTAATAATACTAAAGTTGGGCATGTTTACGCCTGACTATAATGAGCATATGGAAAATTGTTGAACTGATCTTCTCTGAGGATGGGTTTGATTTTTTTAATGTTCTTTTTATGATTGTTCATGTGCCTCAGGCATCTAGAATATTAATAATATGGATTACTTAACCTTAATGGTAATGGCAAAAGTTTTTAAGACAAGCCTGAACAACTTACAGAAGATTATCACATTCCATATTTCCTACCTAGATGAATATTAAGCTGTAAAAGATCTTGAAGACATGTACATGAATTGTTCATTCATTTGTTCTTCAGCAAGTAATTATTAAATGCCTACTATGTGGTAGTGGTGCTGTGTGGCAGGGTACTAAGGTAAGGCAGCATATACCCATCCGTGCTGTTGTGAGGTTTATATAATGGGAGAGACAGATGATACCTGTATTTCTGTGTTTCACTCAGCACCCAGCAGGATCAACGTTCAACAGATACTTGTGTGCCTGCTCTGTGCTGGGCACTGTGGCCTGGCCCTAGAGGAGTCAGCGCGGAACAACATACTAGGTCCCTGCCTCTCTTTAGCTGATGTCCTTGTAGGGGATTATTTCATTAATTTCAGTGTTGGTACTCCTAGGAAGACAAAGTACAAAGAACTGTGAGCTTGTAAGTGCGGTTGTCCTGGACTACAAGGGCAGGCCGGCCTCCGAGAGCAACCGGTCTGAAGGACGAGTGCAGTGAGACAGGTTGAAGCTGACGGGAAGAGGCGTGGAGAGGAGGAGCGTGACAGTGGAAGGTGGCTGACTTGGCGGTAGAAAGAAATGAGGATAATAAATGTAGGCAGTGGTCAGATGGCAGAGCCTGTGGATATTATGTCATCAGCTTGCTTTAGTTGGGATAAAATAGTCCTCCCCCAGCAAGAACTGTTTTTGTGCTTCCTATCCCAGTCCCTTCCCTTCATAGGTAAATAAAGTGCTGATGTTATAGGTCAGTGTACTCTTGCAGAGAATGGTTTTTTTTGAGACTACATTTTTATTGTCATAAAATAGAAGCAGTACAGAGAAATATAGAATAAAAAGCATTCCCCTCCTTTTAGCCAATCAAAGTGGATCATAGATGAACTAACAGGAACCCGACTTTCAAGGAGCTTGTCCCATAGGAGAGAAATCACATATAATAAGACATTTCAGCGAGAAGTACTGACAGGGCTAGGTACAGAGTTGCAGGAAACCGAGGACAGATTGCCTGGAGTGGTAGGGAGAAGTTCATGTGTGTGGTGACTTATTCAGAGCCTTGTGGAAGAAGAGCAGACCAGCCTTCCACGGGAAGGAGAAGACAGGGCCAAGGTCATGGGGTAGTCGCTTTAGAAGCATGTAATAAGAATGCTGGCATAAGAATGCTCTATTTATAATATAAAAATTATTTTGATTAAAATATTATTTTGGAAGAATTTACTTTTCTCTATATTTATTTTTGAGACAGAGTCTCAATCTGTCACCCAGGCTGTTGTGCAGTGGTGCAGTCTCGGCTCACTGCAGCCTTCCACCTCCCACGTTCAAGCGATTCTCCTGCCTCAGCCTCCTGGGTAGCTGGGACTACAGGCGTGCACTACCATGCCTGGCTAATTTTTGTATTTTCAGTAGAGATGGGGTTTTGCCATGTTGGCCAGGCTGGTCTTGATCTCCTGATCTCAGGTGATCCACCCACATTGGCTTCCTCAGATGCTGGGATTAAAGGCATGAGCCAGCACACCTGGCCTATATTTAAAAATTATACAAGATTCTGTACCATAGCAACTCTGAAGGTCTTACTTGGTAGCTGTTAAACTTTGTATCCTACCCCTTCATCTTTTTATGGCCTTGAAAACTTAAGTTTACTGTATCTGATGATGTAGGCTCATACTGATAGTATACTCTGGAAAACCTTTTAAGGTTTTAAGCTCTGTAACTTACAGTCTGTATCTAGTATTCTCAGATCTTTACACATTGTGTGTGTTCTCGCATTGCTGTAAAGAAATACCTGAGACAGGGCAATTTATAAAGAAAAGAGGTTTAATTGGCTTATGGTTCTGCAGGCAGTACAGGAAGCATGATCCTGGCATCGCTTGGCATCTGGGGAAGACTCGGGAAACTTATAATCATGGTTGGAAGGCAAAGTGGGGGCGAGATGTCTCACACAGTGGGAGCAGAAGCAAGAGAAAGCGAAGGGAGGAGGTGCCGCACACCTTTAAAAAAAACTAGATCTTATGAGAACTCAGTGTCAGAAGAACAGCACCAAGGGGGGTTGCTAAACCTTATCCATGAGAAGTCTACCTCCATGATCCAGCCACCTCCCACCGGGTCCCCCCTCCAACATTAGGGACTGCAATTCGACATGAGATTTTATGGAAACACAGATCCAAGCCATATCACACAGCGTTCATATACCAAAGTATATAAGCATCTGTTACAGTTATAGAGGATGTAAACAATTGAAAATTCAGTTATTATTTTAAGATGGCAGATGCAGACACAACTTGTGGGGTGAGGTTGATACAGATGTTACTTTAGTCCATGTCTTCCTAAAAAAAGGACATAAGGTGCTTTTATGATATAAACTGTAGTGAAATGGGTATCCTTGCATCTTACACAGGCCCTGGTGAGTAGGTGTTCAGCGTATGTGAGGGACAGGGTCGGTGGGTGGTGAGATGTGCTGCACCCAGTAATGTGAAGCTGCTGTGTCTTTCCCAAATGCAAGATGAGGCTGGGTTTGGCAAATAGAGGGTGTAAGTTCTGCACAGAAAGACAACAGACACACATACACACCGTGATGTCTGTACACAGCACAAAAACAGTTTGTGCAATGGGGACTCTCTGCACAAGGCCAGATGCCATTTCACAGGCTTTTGCCCCACCAGCCCCACAGGTGATGGATCCAGGTCGCTTGGGACTGGCCCAGATTTAACCAATTTTCCATACCTGGGCTATCTGTTTAAGGTTGAAGGAGCCAGTTTTCATTGGAGGGAAAATGAGACAGTAGCTGGTCTGCCACATTCTTGTATTTTTGTTTTAACCACATTAGGAAAAGTAAAAGCCTCATGATTTTTCAGGTACGATTAAGTAAGACCTAAACACCAAGTCTAGGAAATTACACACAGTAGGAACTATGTAAGTATGTAATGTGGGAGTTTGCTTTTCTTTGTACCTATATCTTCTGTTTCATCTTGCTTCAAGGTGTGATTAATCAGAAAGAAATATTTTGTGCTGCTGTAGTATTTTGGAATAGTTTGAGTGACTTTTGCATAATTTATACCATCCTAGTTGCTTTTTCTTTTCGGTCTTTATGTTAGCTATTGTGTGGAGTACATTTGATAAACAGGGTTTATGTGGTTTCAGCAGTATTTTGTCAGGTAGCACATTTCTTTTTTTAAATTTGAGAATAGTCTTAGAGTATTCAGTCTGTTTACTTTTAGTATAACAACTGACACTTGGGTTTAATTATACCATATTTATTATTTGTTTTCCATTGGTCAGCCTCTTCTAATTTTTTTTTCCAGTTTAGATGCTTTTTATTTCGTTTCTTCCTCTACCATTTGTCTAATGGTAAGCTCTAGAGATTACATCATGCAGTTTTGACTTTTTAAAGACTATAAACTAGTATCACTTCCCAGAAAAATGCAAGGATTTTACAACACTGTAGCTCAATGAAGTCCTCCCTCCTTGTTTGATATAGTTGTCAAGTGTGTGTGTTTCCTACAAGACATCATTGTTACTGTTCCATACAGTTGATTTTTATTTAGATTTATATTCATGGTTGCCATTCCTCTTACTCTGTTTTCCTTACTGCATCTCCGTTCTTCCATCTGGATTTTTTCCTTCTTTCAGAAGAATTGACTCTTTCAGATTTCCTTTAGTATAGGTTTTCTATTGATGATTTCTTCATTTTTGTCATGTTAATTTCACCTTCCTATTTTTTATTCAATATTTATGAAAAATTTTAAAATTGAAAGTGTTTTCAGTTGGTGTTTATATACTTACCACCTGGATTCTACCAGTAATATTTTATTATACTTGCTTTATTACATATCTGTCCAACCATCTTATTTTTTGATGCATTTCAAAGTTAATTGATACACTTCAAGTGTTTTCAACATGCTTATTATTACCTAGAGTTGCATATTGACTTACAGTTTGCTCTTCTTTTAGATCGTGTTTCTATTCAACAAAATGCACAAATCTTAAGCTTGCATTCACCTAGTTTTGATAAGTGCATACACATGTAGTAACCCAGACTCCTTATAAGATGTATATTACTGTTACCTCAGAAAGTTCCTCCTGTCCTTCCCAATGAATCTCCCAGGTCAGGGCAACCACTGTTCTGATTTTCTTCTACCAAAGATTGATTCAGTCCTCTAACTTAATTTAAATGGAATCATATGTATGTACTCTTTTGTATGAGGCTTCTCTCACTTGAGCATATTTCTGAGGCTCATCCATACGGTAGTGTGTATCAGTTGCTCATTCTTTTTTTTTTTTTTTTTTGAGACGGAGTCTCGCTCTGTTGCCCAGGCTGGAGTGCAGTGGCGCGATCATGGCTCACTGCAAGCTCCGCCTCCTGGGTTCACGCCATTCTCCTACCTCAGCCTCCCGAGTAGCTGGGACTACAGGTGCCCGCCACCTCACCTGGCTAGTTTTTTTGTCTTTTTTAGTAGAGACGGGGTTTCACCATGTTAGCCAGGATGGTCTCGATCTCCTGACCTCGTGATCCACCCGCCTTGGCCTCCCAAAGTGCTGGGATTACAGGTGTGAACCCCTGCGCCCGGCCTTGCTCGTTCTTTATTGCTTAGTAAAGTTCACCTGGAGTATTTCTAGTTTTTTTACTATTATGAACAAAGTTGCTTTGACTATTCTTGAACAAGATTTTGTTTGTGATCATTTTTAAGTATTTTTTCTGAATAAATACCTAGGAGTGGAATTGCTCAGTCAGAGGATAGGTATATACTTAATTTTCTAAGAAACTGCCATGTGTTTTTTTCCCAAAGTAGCTCTATCTTATTAACTCCCAACAACACTGTATGAGAGTTCTGATTATTTCATGTCCTCATCAGCATTTGACATTCTCAGTCTTGTATGGTTTTAGACATTCTGATGGATGTGCAGTGTATTTACTTCATTATGATTTCAATTTGCATTTTCCCTATGACTAGTGATATTGAGTGCCTTTACATGTGCTTATTGAGCATGTGCATATCTTTTGTGCAGTGTCTGTTCACACCTTTTGTCCATGACTTTTGCCTACCCCTAAGTCTTGAAGTTATTCTATCTTTAAGCCACCTCCTTTTTTTTTTGAATGATGTATTTTCTAGGTATAGAATTCCAGATTGGCAGGGTCTTTTTTTGTTTGTTCGTTTTGATTTTCTTGAGCACTTGGAAGATGTTACTCCGTTACCTTCTGATTTCAGTTATTTTCTGATGAAATCACCTCTCAAGTCATATTGTTTTTTCTTTGAGGGTATTTTGCCTTTTCTCTGTATTTAGGATTATTTCTCCCTTAATAGTCAGATAATAGAAATTTTTTTTCTCTTTGATTTTGAGAAGTCCTACTATGATGTGCCCAGTTATACTCTCTTTGTATTTATTCAGCTATGATTCACTGAACTTCTTGAATCTGTGGGTTTAATCTTTCATCAGTATAAGAAATTTCTCAGCCATTATTTTTATAAATATTGCTTCTGTCCCATTTTTGCATCTGTTTCTGGGTCTCTAGTTACATATATATTACACATTTTCATTGAATCCTATATGTGTTTCATGCTATTTTCAGTATTCTTTTTTACTCTAAAATCTCTGAATTTTTTCCCTCTGACACACCTTTCGTTATACTAATGTCTCTTCAAGGGTCGTATCTAATCTGCCATCACACCTATTGTGTTTTGTTTGTTTTTTGAGACTGAGTCTCACTCTGTTGCACAGGCTGAAGTGCAGTGGTACAATCTCAGCTCACTGCAACCTCCGTCTCCCGGGTTCAAGTGATTTTTCTGCCTCAGCCTCCTGACTAGCTGGGATCACAGGTGCCCGCCACCACGCCAACCTAATTTTTGTATTTTTGGTAGAGACAGGGCTTCATCATGTTGGCCAGGCTGGTCATGAACTCCTGACCTCAGGCGATCCGCCCTCCTTGGCCTCCCAAAGTGCTGGGATTACAGACGTGAGCCACTGCGCCTGACCTAAACCTATTGCGTTTTAACTTTTAGCTGTATATTTTAATTTTAGATTTTCATTTGATGTTTTTAATAGTTTAATGTTGTCTGCTAAACTTCTACATCTTATCATCTGTTTCTTGGACATATTAATCACATTATTTCAAAGCCCATATCTGACAAGTATAGGTTTCTCTTGTCTGTTTTTCTTGGTTTTCAGTCACTTGGTCTTAAACAGCTGGCATGTTTGGTAGCTTTTGACTGAATCAGAAACATTGTATTTAAAATAAAACTGGAATGTCTTTGGATATGATTACTGTCCTCCAGTGAGGATATAATTTTGCTTCTGGCAGACAGGTTGGATGGACCACGTCACCTTAATCCAGTCAGGTATTGAGCTGAGTTTTGAATCAGCTGCTTCATTTTTCTAGGACTTGGTCTATTTCTGGTCCACCCCTGCTTTTAAGATGCAGTTCTCCTCTCTTTCTCCCTCCACTTTCCTCCATTTTGCAGTCTTCTTGATTATGATTTCTTTAAAATCACAACTTAGATTCTAGTTTTCTTTGACTCAAAAAAACTATTTGTAATTTTAAAACTCAAGAAAATAGGATTTGAGATTCAAAGCATTACTTTTCCAATATCCATCTAGGTATCTCTGCATCTCTTCTAGATGTTATTTAAATGGGGATTCGTTTTTCTATTAAATGTAGTGTTTTCGCAGTGACAGAAACATAAAGTCTTAAGAGGTTTGTATTTAAGGTGTGTTGGAGCCTGCAGCCTTTTTTTCTGCTAAGCACTTTTGCTTTACACGTTATGCAAAATTGTGGCTATAATATGCCTTACTAATTCCCTGTGGCCAAGTATTTTTAAAACCTGACAATAAAAGGTACTGGCTAATTTCACACTGTTTAGTGAGTAATTGTAATCAAATCATATACCAAGGTTACAGATCTTGTTTTTGAACTTTGTTTTTTCTTTTCCATGCTTTTTCCTAGAAACATTCAGAAAGTTTTACCAAGGTTAATCAGTAGGCAGAAACAGAAATAATGGACTAAGAGTTGAAGGCAAGTACTAAGAAACTTACTCAGTATTTTAATGGCACTAACTTGTAGTAACCTCAGAGAGTCTTCATTATAAAATTTAAGGCACTTGTATACTTTCTATGTTGAACTTGCTATTTCAGTTGTCTTTCAGTACAGCTCAGTCACATGCCAGTAGATTTTTTTTTAGCATTATAATGTTACCCTCACATCTTCCACAGTAAGAAACTGAGGAATGCCACTATGTGTCTTCTAAGAAAATACCTGTCTATTGGAACAGTTTTTGATTCACTATTTATAACCTGCCCTGAGAATTTAACATAGAAAATATAGAAAGATTCATTTTTACTGCCTTCTCTCCTCCTTTGTTGACTTCATGCAAACATTTCTTATTGTTGCATAGCAACTGATCCTGTATTTGTTATTTTTGTTTAGCAGTTTTTTTTTTCCCCATGGAATATTGAATTCATATCACAATTTCCAGTCTCTTAAGCTCAGTGATGAAGGTTTTTACTTAACCCTTTTTCCTTAAGACAGAAAGCTTTATGGCATACAGGTATATATCGCTTTATTATTCTTATGTAAGTCTGTGTATAAGTTGAAGTTTTATTAAAATGGATGGCATTTTACAAGCACTGAGTATTATGTCTTTAGTCACTTTCAGTCTGAAACAGGTCTCCAGTCTTTTCTTGATTTTGATGACCTTGACACTTGTGGAACTTACAGGCCAGTGGAATGTTCATCAGTTTGAATTTATTTTCTCATGATTAGATTCAAGTATGCAGATATTACAGAAGCGATGCTGTGTTCTCTTTGTATCCTAACAGTTTGTGATTTTGGTTTGCTCTGTTATTGGTAGTATTAACTTTGATCATTTAACTAAGGTAGAGTGATTAGGAAAACCTGGCCAGATTTTTCCACTGTAAGATTACTCTCTGTCATTTTATAATTAGTGAGTGTCATTGTGGAGAGACTGTAAATATCCTGTTCCTCATCAAATTCACACCCAATAGTTTTAGCATTAATTGATGTTTCTTGGCAGAATAAATGAATACTGTGATGGTTGCTAAATGGTGATTTTCTAATCCAGTTATTCCTTTTACTTTTATTAGCTGAAAGTGAGGAAAAGCTTGTTCCTCTTCCCATTTATTTATGTATGTACTTGTGTGAGTATACACTCTTGTATTCCTATTTAATGGATTGTAATCTCTTACCATTATTATATATTTCCATGTTTACATCACCTTAGACTTGTCCAGTGGCTGCTGTTTCTTGCAGGCTTTTGTATCTTTTTTTTTGAGATGGAGCCTTGTTCTGCTGCCCAGGCTGGAGTGCAGTGGCACGATCTCGGTTCCCTGCAACCTCCGCCTCCAGGGTTCAAGCAATTCTCATGCCTCCACCTCCCGAGTAGTTGGTATTATAGGCACCTGCCACCATACCTGGCTAATTTTTGTATTTTTAAGAGAGACAGGGTTTCACCATGTTGGCCAGGCTGGTCTCGAACTCCTGACTTCAAGTGATCCACCTGCCTTGGCCTCCCAAAGTGCTGAGATTACAGGCATGAGGCACCACGGCTGGCCTTATGTATCTTTTTGATATGCCCCTATAATTGTTTGAGCAATTTCTTTCTGGCATACTAAGATGTTTCGGGCTGTTATTTTTTCCCTGCCCTAGCCCTGCAGTCTGCCATTTCTCGAAGAGTCTCTGGTTCTTTTTAGTGGAAAACATTTACAAGCCAAGATCTAGACTGTGGGTGTGCTCGTTGCTGTGGGTGTTTGCTGGCCCACTCCTGAGCAGTGGGCTGACCAAGGGAAAATGTGCGTGTCTATGTGTGTGTCCTTGGGTTCCCCCTGATACTCCAAATCCCATTTCAGCACCAAAGGGTTCTTCCACTTCTATCCCTTTCTATATTCGTAATTGCTTTGTTTGACAGTTGAGAAATCTGGCTCCCCATTGGCCTCAGCTACATTTACTTATTGCATCAATTTCTGCTCTAAGTGAGCAATCCTCTGTTGCTGCAATGCCTCCTTTCCAGTGCTTTCCGTACGTGACTCAAGGATTGGCAGCCTACGTGACGCCCCAAGGCTGGGCCACTGCGCTAGCCCACCCTCACCCCATTTGGGGACCCTATCTTGCTTAACCCCACTAGTGGCTTTTTACTTCAGGACAGCGGGTGGGGTGAGGGCAAGAAGCCGAACTCCATCTTGAAATAAGCTTTTTAATTTTAGTTACTAGATTCCAGGTACTACCTGACTGTGTCACATGGCAACGTAGTCCTCATTTTAAGAGTATTTTTAAAACCTATTGGTAAATTTAGCAAGACTGAATATTTGTTTGGATAGTATATTCTTGAAGATCTATTTTCTTTGAGTGTTTATTTGTGCTAAATATTCAGCTTTTTTTTTCTAGTAGATTGGGTCTTGTCTTAATTATTTCTGTATTCCATTTAGAGATTAACATAGGAGGCACTTGAATGTTTGATAAATTAACAGATACACAGCATGTGAGAGAGGTACCTGGAAATTTAAGAAAAATATTCTGTTAACATTGAAATGAAATATTATATAAAGTACTAGAAGGTATTGTTGTTCACAGATAGCCAGCATCATGAGTTGGCTCCAAAAATTGGAATGAACAGTTTTTAAAATACTGTTGTTAGTTGGCGAAGTTGAGAAGCACTTGGTGATGCTAATTCTTCCCATTCTGAAGGTTTATATGGGTGTAACTATTTCCTTTGCTTTCAGCCAAAGACTTTTTATTTCCAAAAATGAGGTATAGAAGAAAAGACTTTTATTCCCATTTTGGGTAGTGAGTGGCTTATTTTTCTTTTGACTGCAGATGCTGTGTTAATATAAAAAACATTTGTCAAGAGTAAACCCTTCCTGAGAAATATATTAGACAATATTTGTTTCAGTTATCTTAGTAGGATTTTTCCCCTTTTAGGTTTTGTTTGTTTCCTTTTGGCTTTGTTTTGTTTGGTCTTGTTTCTTTTAAATAAAACTAATTTTGGAGTGTGCTGACACGCAAGGGTGGTACTGGGTAGCCAGTGGAAATGCGTGGCATATGTTCCTAGAACATTAATTTTACCTGAGATCTGGGAGAGAGACTTTTTTAATGAGATAAACATGGGTGTCCTAGAGTATCATGCAAATTAGTGTGAAGTTTTAAGATTAAAAATGAGAAAAATTTAGTATTTTTTGGAGGACTGTTTTAGACTGTGCCCCAAAACCCTGGGAATATTTGTTCACTCTCTGCTGTTACGGCTACTTCTGTGCAGGGAAAATAAAATGACAAACCTACATGTTTTCTCACAGATGATAAATGTATTTCTTCTTCTCTGTAGCCTATTAATTAATATCTAACACTGCTGTCTCCTCTAGCTTCCACAGTTTACTTTCTTTGGGTGCATAATTTAATGAGTGTTCATTTATTTTCTGAAGTGTTATTTGTATAAAGTGAGCCCACATAAAAGCTTCTTTCCAAACTGTTTTCATGGGAAATGGATCTTGGTTGTGATCTGTCACTTAGCATGCCACCACCTTCAGAGCCCCAGCTGATGACTAACCTCACGCTGGGAGCTGCTGCCCCTGCCTGGGGATAGTGTGCCATGTCCTCCCGCACTGCGATCTCCACCCCTGCCTCTGTGACTCAGTGGCTCTCTTCAGTGGATCAGATGAGTCTTTAAAAACAAATACCTGGTCATTAGTTCTCCTGCCGACTTGAGACCTGGTAGGTTTTCCCTTGTCTGTCTAGTTTCGCTCCGTGGCCCATGAGGGACACCATGCCTGTGCGGCCTTAGTTCTATTTCCTAAGTCAAACCTCTTGCCTCAAAGGCTCACCCAGGGGGAGAGAAAGGAGAGCAGATGTAGATTGCAGTTTGAAATTAAACTTCTCATTTAGTATTGCAAACTTTATGAAGCATGTATCAAAAATCAAATGCCATTGAATCCTACTGCCTTAAAGATGGAGCATATTACTGTCTATAGGAACTTGAAATAGAAAACGCTACCATACCAGGATCATGGGGTAGAGCAAATTTATAAACAGTCTTCAAAACTAAAGTTCTTCTCTTAAAGCAGAATAAGCATGTATGGGTTTGTGTGTTTAAATGTCAGGCTGCTAATACTAATAGTCATTAGTAGAAATGTCAAGCTCAGTTTTGTGATTATGGTACTCTTCAGGTTTGGGTATGTGTCTTATAACAAGTAGCTATAAACATCTGGTAGACCTGTGTGTTTTCTCTAGTTATCAGGAAACATTGTGGAGTCTATGTCGATTGATTACTAGCTTGTTTATATAAGTGGGGAAATACAAAGACCAGGCTTTTTCTTAAACAACTGAAGAGTATGCTGGTTCTAGTTTCTTTCCTCTGAATCATGTGTGTGTGGTGGCAATTTAGTGACTGGGAGGCACTGTAAATTATTGGTTATGATAAATTGATGTCATGTCCACAGCACAGCAAGCAAAAAGGATGAATTAGAGACAGAAATAGTAATAGGGTTTTGTCCAGGAAACCTCAAGCATATGATGAAGTATTGCCATGTTGATTACTTTAAAAAAAGGGGAAAAAAAAGATAAAATATTAGAACTTTTTAAGCTTAATAAAAACAGATTACAGAGGAAAAACTTCTTGCTTTATGCTTCTGAAAATCTCTCTGAGTAGTTAAAGAACTGTTTAGAAATCTCTTAGCCATAATTTCATGATTTGTTGGTGGATAGAGTATGTAGTATTGCGAAAAATTAATTACTGTGATGTTCTTGAAGTGGCAGTATTCTTAACTCTGCCAGATGGTCTTTTTGAAGTGGCAGTATTCTTAACTCTGCCAGATGGTCTTTTTTTGGTGGGGGTGGGGGAAGACAGGGAGATGGAGTCTATCGCCCAGGCTGGAATGCTGTGGCATGACCTCCTTGGCTCACTGCAACTTTCGCTTCCTGGGTTCAAGCAATTCTTGTGCCTCAGCTTCCTGAATAGCTGGGGTTATAGGTGTGTGCCACCACACCCAGCTAATTTTTTGTAGTTTTAGTAGAAATGGAGTTTCATTATGTCGGTCAGGCTGGTCTTGAACTCCTGTCCTCAAGTGATCTATCTACCTTGGCCTCCCAAAGTGCTGGAATTACAGGTATGAATCACCATGCCCAGCTGGATGGTCATTTTTAACCACTCTTTTTGGGGGGCAATTTTTATTTTGAAAAAATATAACTTAATAGAAAACTCCTATAATTCTTTCACCCAGATTCCCTGATTGTTAATATTTACCACATCAGCTTTATCTTTTTCTCTATAAGTGTACATTGTTAATATTATTATTATTATTATTTGAGATGGAGTTTTGCTCTTACTGCCCAGTCTAGAGTGCAGTGGCACGATTTTGACTCACTGTACCCTCCATCTCCTGGGTTCAAGTGATTCTCCTGCCTCAGCCTCCCGAGTAGCTGGGATTACAGGTGCACACAACTATGCCCAGCTAATTTTTTGTATTTTTAGTAGAGACGGGGTTTCACCATGTTGACCAGGCTGATCTCGAACTCCTGACCTCAGCTGATCCATCCACCTCGACCTCCTAAAATGCTGGGATTACAGGTGTGAGCCACTGTGCCCAGCCTGCGTTATTTTTTTCTGAACCATTTGGAAGTTGCAAATATAATGCTCCTTTTGCCCTTAAATCAGTGTGTATGTCCTAAGAACAACAACATACACTTACATAAACACAATGCAGTAATCAAAATCAGGGAAATTAACATTGATATAGCACAGTTACATAATCTACAGACTTTAGTCATATTCTGCCAGTTGTCCCAGTAATGTCCTTCATAGCAAAATAAAAAACTTGAGGTGTTCCAGGGTGTAGTCTGGGATCACATGCAGCATTTATATGGTATGTGTCTTTAAGTGCCCTTTAACCTTGACCTTGTCTTTGCTGTTCATGACCTTGACATTGTTGAAAAGTATAGACGAGTTATTTTGTAGTTATTTGTCCTTCAGTCTGGGTTTATGTGGCATTTCCCCAGGCTAAATGATGTGTCCTCAGTGCCTCACATCAGGAGCACATGATTTCAGTGTATGATCCACACAGGCAGTGTCAACTTTGATCTCTTGCCACAATTCTCCTCTGTAAAATCACTACTTTTCCCTTTGTTATTAATAAATATAGGGAAATATTTTGAGGCCATGAGATATCCTATTCCTCCTGTAAGTATCGTCCACTAATTTTGGCATCCATCGATGATTTTTACTTGAGTTAGTGATGTTTGTCAAATGATGATACTGTTAACTGCACCAGATGGTAATTTTTATACTGAGCCGCCGTATATGGGGGTTTTTGGTAATTCTTAGAAGAATTCTGTTTCTCCATTCTTAGAAGTAGTTTGAATGACTGTAGTTGTGGGAAGCTTTTGTATTAAAATTAGTGTGTCTCTTTTCCTCTGTCCTCCTGTACACTTGAATGTGTGGCCTTGACCTGTGGAATGGGCAGCCTAAAGGGAGAAGGTACATGGCCTGTCAGAACTGTGGACAGGGTCTGCTGGCTGTGCTGTGGGTGCCCACGCTGTCTTTATCCTCCCTCACCCTCCCCCCTCCATTTCAGGGGCTTGTGGTTTCTGCAACCCAGTACATTTCTACTTTAAAGCTTGGCTTTAGGTATAATCAGTTGTTAATAAAATTGATTTGTGGTTGTTTTCTTGTTTGTTTACTTGAAAATAGCCGTTACTGAATCCCATTGTCACATTTTTATTTTTATATGCTAACCAGCACTAGTAATGTTTTTCTCTGGAAACAAGTGACTTCTCTATAGCAGTGCAGGATGGATTTTAAGAAATGTGGAATTTAGATCTACATCCAGTATGAAACCCAAAGACCATGGTATACTCCCCAAATTATAGCTGGTTCATGATGGTAAAATATTTTTTTTTCTTGTTTGATTACCATTACATAATGCCTTTTAAGTTATTAGTCCTCATTTTATAATCTTTTAGTCTTAACCACCTCTCCCAAAATCTGTAAATTTACCAACTACTATGTATATGTTAGCCTTCTAAAGTTAAAAAAAAAAAAATTCCTAAATGAGAGTCACCTTATTCCATCTTTGCCAGTGAGTGCTGCAAGGGGTCAGAAATGCCCTCCATCCTCTCCTTCAGCCTCTGCTGTGTCTGAGATGCCACTGCCCCTCCTGCAGCCCTGCTGCTTCCACCCTGGCAAACTTGATAGGACCAGAGCTTGTCATCAGCAGCTTCTGAAATTGCTAAAGCTCATGGAATGCAGTCTGACCTATAATTTAGCCCCGATTGAAAACTGAAGTGTGTTGAGGGCTGAGGGTTGTCCTCCTTAGCTACTGTAGTGGGCCCTACCCTGGCTCGCTTGCTGCTGGCCTGAGATTCCTTCTAACACCCTCCTGGAAGAACATGAAGGCAGCCTCCAGTTCTCTCTTTGAACACAGTTCAGGAAAGGTGGAAGGTAATAGCCTTCCTTTCCCTCTGGTTAGGCTGATCTCTCTAAGAAACATTGACTGGAATGAAAGAAGGGCAGGCCCTACCAGCCCAGGGCCACCAGAACTGCCAGGGAACGCCTGTCTGTATTTCTTCCCTGCTGCTGGTACTTCCAGCCTCTGTCATCTCTCTGTCAAGTGACTCACAGCTGCAACCCTAGCTAAGACTTAACTCCTCTTAGAGTCTTCCTGCCTCCTTTCCTCCCACCCCCTGCCCAGCTGCCTGCTGGAAAAGGAGTCCTGCTGCTCCACCAATCAATGGATCAGATTAGCCCCAAAACGATGTGAAGGAGTTAGGCTGGGTGGGCTCATCGACTTCCTCCTCATTCTTAGGCATCTTTCTTATATGAGCCTTTCTCTTCTGCTCACTCGTCCCCACCTTGTTCTATAGGATTCTTGGTGGTTCCTCCTGCCAGGGTGCCTTAACGTTTATATTCACGGAAGGCTGAGGGTCAGGGGAGTAATAGGCAACTCCTTCTTTAACCACCAGTCTCATTATTCATTATTTTCTTTATGTAGTGGATTTTTGCCAGACATGCATTATAATCTCAGGTGATTCTACTCCATACCCATTTGTGGGGAATCACTGTCCTCTAAGAGGAATTAAAGGAGATTTCACATTCTCTCTCTGGCTCGCTCTCTGTCTCTCCCTGCCACCCCTGACCACCTCCCCTCCTCCGCACCCACCTATAGGCACACTCTGGGATGCCCTGGGAGGGCAATGGGCAGTGGAATATTGGATATTGTGTTTCAGAAGGTGTACAGGCTCCCGCAGACCCTGGCTCAGGCAGGGAAGAGGGACAGGATTTACCCAGGGTGGCTGACTTCGCACACATGGTGAGGGAGAACCTACTGCCTCACCCACAGAACTGTGGCCTGGCAGCATCAGGCCTCGCAGAGAGAGGAGGGGTGGCTGGAATGTGAGGAGACGTAGAGGGTATGCAGAGCAGTTGGAATGGATCGAATTATTCCCAGCAAGCAACGTGACCAGGGTTTCATATTAAAAGACCACCCTGACAGGTTCAGAGCAAGGTGAGGCTGGGGCAGAGGAGGCATAAGAGATTCCTGCAACAGCCAGGTAAGAAATGAAGAGAATCATAGCTGAGAGGGCTTGCTTGCGGGCTGCAGAAGAGTGGGTACGT
>NW_012107797.1:993775-996795 GCF_000951045.1 Mandrillus leucophaeus | reverse complement strand
CTCACTGCAAGCTCCGCCTCCTGGGTTCACGCCATTCTCCTGCCTCAGCCTCCTGAGTAGCTGGGAGTACAGGCGCCCACCACCACACCTGGCTAGTTTTTTGTATTTTTAGTAGAGACAGGGTTTCACCGTGTTAGCCAGGATGGTCTCGATCTCCTGATCGTGTGAGCCACTGCACCTTGCCCTCAGTGCATCTTTTCATGGTACTTAAGAACAGTTCTTGAACAGTTCTCCTAACCTTGTTTGTACCGTTAGTTTCCCCTGAATTGTAACCCCAGAAAAGACTTTTGTGTCTTTTCAGGTCCAAATCAAGCAGGAGACAAACTGGGACCAAATTAGTCCAGAGACTTGCTCAAGGACACAGCCTGTGAGAAGCAGGGCAGGCTCCAGCCCATGTCGTCTTCGCATTGTGCTTACCAGTCATGTTAAATGTGTTAGCACTGCAAACCTGAATCATTTTGTTGATAGATAGCATTTTTGCATAAAGACGTCTCATTTTTTACGTTGATACTCTTTAAAATGAAAATCAAAAAAGTTATTCTAGAAGTAAACTGGCTCATGAAATTACAACATATGGGGACAACATTTTGTCTTATTCAGTCTAGAATGACATCTTAGTTCCTGGATGATAAGGGATATTTGGAATGAAATATTTATTTTATGTTGTAGAATATTGGATAACTATGCCACAGTACTGGGCATATAGCGAATATTCACAAAACATTTGTTGTGTGAAACGAATTGTGTGAAAGAAGTCACTTTTTCTCGTACCTTATTCAGAATGATGCTTCGGAGGGCTTTTGTGACTCACTGAGCTCCAGTTGCTGATGCAGCTGTAATGCTGTTAGACACGGGGATAAAATGAACATATTCTGCTGTTCGTGGTTTTTGGGGGTTCTATTTTGGGGAGTGCTATGTCTGTTTTTAGTTTCTTGAAACTGCCTTTTATGCACAAAACCAAAGTAGACTGAATGTATAACCGCAGAGCCACGCAGAATCTGATGCATCGTGTTTCCTGCTCCGGCGTTGCCACTTCCAGGTTTTTCATCTAACTTGAATCAAACGTGTTTATTTTTTACAGAATTTCCACAAAATTTTATTTTTGAATTTACTTTTCAGAAAATCTATTTTTAACTGGTAAAATACGTGTCACATATAAATGTACAGTTCAGTCGTTTAAGTATATAAGTTGTGCAACCAGTCTCCAGGACTGTTTCATCTGAAATGATGTGTTTTTTCTGTTTGTTTGTTTGTTTGTTTGTTTGTTTGTTTGTTTTGAGACGGAGTCTTGCCCTGCCGCCCAGGCTGGAGTGCAGTAGCACAATCTCGGCTCACTGCAACCTCCACCTCCTGGGTTCAAGCGATTCTCCTACCTCAGCCTCCCAAGTAGCTGGGACTACAGGCACATGCCACCACACCTGGCTATTTTTTTTGTTTTTAGTAGAGATGGGGTTTCACCATGTTAGCCAGGATGGTCTCCATCTCCTGACCTCATGATCCCCCCACCTTATCCTTCCAAAGTGCTGGGATTACAGGCATGAGCCACCGCGCCCGGCCGAAATGATGTTTTTTGAAGGAGTTCTGTTAGAATTGAAAAGGTAGGAAGCCGCAGGTGCAGCGTCCACAAATGTAACAGAGTGTCTTGGTGTCAGGAAGACACAGCATGGCGCAGGTCAGGCACGGTGGTTTGGGCAGCAGGAGTGGGAGCAGGGAGCAGCTCAGCAGTAGATGGGAAGGCAAACTGCTTAGGAGGATGCCGCGCTTAGGAATGAGTTTCTTTAGGCAAAGTCTACACTTGCCTGGCTTACCTCCAGTAAGTGGGGTCCCAACATAAAGGTGAAAGCTCTAGATCAGGGCCAGCAGACTCTTTGTGTTGTGTAAAAGGCTGGCCGGTAAATGTTTTAGGGTTTTTGCAGGCTGTGGGATCTCGCTCCCAGCTACTCAGCTTGGCCACAATAATGCAAAAACAGCTGTAGACAGTAACAAAAGTGAGTGTAACTGTGTGCCAGTAAACATTTTAATAGGGGATTTTGGCCAGTGGGCTGTAGTGTGCCGACCCCTTCCCTGAGTTACAGATACAAGTGTTTTTTGTCTTGGGCCTGGTACTACTGGCTGCTGTTTCCTGTCAAGTTACCCAGTTTTTCAAAGTACACTTTCTCCGCTGTAAGATGGGAACAATACCTTATAAAACCTATGCCTGGCATGCGATGACATGAAATGATACGTAAAATACCGCTCTAAAAGTAGAAGTTACTAATGTGTTTTTTGTGAGATGTGATTCTGAAAGGTGGTATTTAAATCATAGTTTGTTCCTGGGCTCCTGTATTTAATATAGCAGCCAACTTATGACTTACAAGAGGGCTAAACCACTGTAACAGACAGACACCTGAGAGGATGCAGCAGAGGTAGATGTTAATTTCTTTGTCCAGTAGCAGGATGGCTGTTCCAGGATGTCAGGGGACTCTGTTCCTTGTGGTCATTGAGGGATCCAGGGTCTTCCATTTTGCTTTACTGCCATCTCCTGTGGCATTGTCCTCGACCGATCAATAGCTTGGCTACTGTGCTCGGGTGACAGACAGCTGCAGGAGGGGAAAGAGGACCTGGGGACACAGAACTCAGAGCCAGGCCTTAAGCACAAGTCGAAAGGGGAGCAGGTCTCTCACGCACACTCTGCTGGGGAGGTCTTGGTTCACACCTAACTGGACAGAAGGCCTGATAGCCGGAGCCAGAACACAGTCTGTCACCACAGGGGAAGGGGGACAGATACATTGGCGACGAGGTCGCAGTCTCTGCGACATGATGGAAATAAGTCCTTGCATCCCAAAGTGAGTCCCCAGCAGCCTTTCCTCTCTTTGGTGGACTGGGTTTTTCTTTCTCAGGTTGCAGATGTAAGGCGTCCAAATATCACTTTTGGAATTCTTAGCGTATACCAAGGTCAGATGTTTAAGAAATGCAATTGTACAATGTAATTTAATTGACCTTTAGGTTAAAAAGCTCCTAATTTGAGATTCAAATAGGCT
>NW_012107797.1:921146-993725 GCF_000951045.1 Mandrillus leucophaeus | reverse complement strand
CCCAACATAAAGGTGAAAGCTCTAGATCAGGGCCAGCAGACTCTTTGTGTTGTGTAAAAGGCTGGCCGGTAAATGTTTTAGGGTTTTTGCAGGCTGTGGGATCTCGCTCCCAGCTACTCAGCTTGGCCACAATAATGCAAAAACAGCTGTAGACAGTAACAAAAGTGAGTGTAACTGTGTGCCAGTAAACATTTTAATAGGGGATTTTGGCCAGTGGGCTGTAGTGTGCCGACCCCTTCCCTGAGTTACAGATACAAGTGTTTTTTGTCTTGGGCCTGGTACTACTGGCTGCTGTTTCCTGTCAAGTTACCCAGTTTTTCAAAGTACACTTTCTCCGCTGTAAGATGGGAACAATACCTTATAAAACCTATGCCTGGCATGCGATGACATGAAATGATACGTAAAATACCGCTCTAAAAGTAGAAGTTACTAATGTGTTTTTTGTGAGATGTGATTCTGAAAGGTGGTATTTAAATCATAGTTTGTTCCTGGGCTCCTGTATTTAATATAGCAGCCAACTTATGACTTACAAGAGGGCTAAACCACTGTAACAGACAGACACCTGAGAGGATGCAGCAGAGGTAGATGTTAATTTCTTTGTCCAGTAGCAGGATGGCTGTTCCAGGATGTCAGGGGACTCTGTTCCTTGTGGTCATTGAGGGATCCAGGGTCTTCCATTTTGCTTTACTGCCATCTCCTGTGGCATTGTCCTCGACCGATCAATAGCTTGGCTACTGTGCTCGGGTGACAGACAGCTGCAGGAGGGGAAAGAGGACCTGGGGACACAGAACTCAGAGCCAGGCCTTAAGCACAAGTCGAAAGGGGAGCAGGTCTCTCACGCACACTCTGCTGGGGAGGTCTTGGTTCACACCTAACTGGACAGAAGGCCTGATAGCCGGAGCCAGAACACAGTCTGTCACCACAGGGGAAGGGGGACAGATACATTGGCGACGAGGTCGCAGTCTCTGCGACATGATGGAAATAAGTCCTTGCATCCCAAAGTGAGTCCCCAGCAGCCTTTCCTCTCTTTGGTGGACTGGGTTTTTCTTTCTCAGGTTGCAGATGTAAGGCGTCCAAATATCACTTTTGGAATTCTTAGCGTATACCAAGGTCAGATGTTTAAGAAATGCAATTGTACAATGTAATTTAATTGACCTTTAGGTTAAAAAGCTCCTAATTTGAGATTCAAATAGGCTTCTAACAAGTATTTCCGTTCGTGAGAATCCTGGCTTCTTAGAAATGGGTCATCAGTATTTGTAGTTTTGGTTTTGCTGTATTATAATTTAACATTATATAAATTTATAGCTTTGCATTATATAAGGAATTTATCATTTAACATTATAAATTGTTTATAATGTAATATTATATAAATGCCATAATTTGGCGTGTCCTTAAATATTTGCCCTGAATTTTTCTCTTCTGGAAAATCATTCTGGCTGTAATAGTAGATATAAGGACTTGGGAATCTTCTCAGAGTATAAACCAGCAGACCAGTCCAGATGGAAACATTACCCTTAGGGTTCCTTCCTTTAAATTTGTGTTATATGGCTTTTAGTTCTACCTCTGCCTTAACAGGTGAGCTTGGGAATGCATTTATGATTAAACTTACATTTGGGCAGGTAGGGAAATGTCTTGTGATTAGTTTCCAAAGCTTAACATGACCTTTAAAGAAGGAACATAATTAATGGGCTTCCAGTCAAATATATCAATAATTTGAGGGAAGAATCTTAAATTGCCAGGCATTGCCTCTCCCCACTCCTTCCACCTGATGGGGATCTCACTATGTTGCCCAGGGTGGCCTTGAACTCCTGGTCTCAAGTGATTCGCCTGCCTCAGCCTCCTGAATAGCTTGGCATGTACCACTGCACCTGGCCTGAAAATCTCAAATTGCATAATGCCACTTTCTTTGGGAAGAAATCAAGCAAAATTTGTGACTCTTGAATATCTGTATAGATGTGTACTTGTGAATTAGGTAAACAAAGAATAAAAGAACTAAGACTAAACATGCTTTGCCCCTTTTTTTTCTAGGAATGTACCAGTAGTTCACTCTGAATTGCTGGGGTCACATACACCCAATGTGGTATATTGGAGGGTTTTTTAAAAATTGTTTTTTCTTTCAAATACAAATGAGGTCTTGCTATATTTCTTAGGCTGGTCTCGAACTCCTGAGCTCAAGCGGTTCACTTGCCTTGACCTCACAAAGTGCTGAGATTACAGGCATGAGCCACCATGCCCAGCCTATATTGAATGTTTGACAAATACATTTGAAGCCAGAGCATTTACATTTAAATTATGTCTTTATTGCTCATGTTGGCTAATCATCCTATAGTTTGCATAGTGTATATGGTTCCTAGTGTATATAGTTTATAGTCTTAGTCATGGATCTCGGGTGTAATACCACTTGGTGGCATTATGGTGTTGTGGCTTCTCTCAAGTTATTTTGACATTAGTTGTACCCTAAGATAATAAAAATGGTTATCACTAGGTAGACAGAATAGGGTCAGTGTTTCTTTTTACCTCTCTAAGTTTTCCTGGTTTCTGCCAGTAAACATGGATTGTGTAGTAAACCTTCCCACTTCTGACACCTGGCCTTCACATCAGCATAGGACACCAGAAAGTGCCTGAATAAGAGCCAGGAAAGAAAAATGTTTTCATGTCTTCTAGCATAATTTGTACTTACGGATCTCATGATAATTACATTGTTTAGTTAGGGTATACTTATTTTACATATATGTCTTTTTTTTTTTTTTTTTTTTTTGAGACTGCATTTTACTCTGTCATCCAGGCTGGAGTACAGTGCTGTGATCTCGGCTCACTGCAACCTCTGCCTCCCGGGTTCCAGTCATTCTTCTGCCTCAGCCAGAATTACAGGCGCCCTCCACTCCACCTGGCTAATTTTTGTATTTTTAGTAGAGACAGGATTTCACCATGTTAGCCAAGCTAATCTCAAACTCCTGACCTCAAATGATTCGCCTGCCTCAGCCTCCCAAAGTGTTGGGATTACAGACATGAGCCACTGCTCCCGGCCTGTATGTCCATTTTTAATATTTATATATAATTTATATTGACTAACAGGGGTGTCAACACTATGTAACTGGAATTTGAATCTATTTGGTAGTCTCTCCTGCAATTACCTCCTCCCCTGAAACAGCCTTTTTTTTTTTTTTTTTTGAGATAATGTCTCACTGTTGCCCAGGCTAGAGTGCAGTGACACCATCTCGGCTCACTGCAAGCTCCACCTGCCGGGTTCGCGCCATTCTCTCGCCTCAGCCTCCTGAGTAGCTGGGACTACAGGCGCCCGCCACCATGCCCAGCTAATTTTGTTTTTGTATTTTTAGTAGAAAGGGGGTTTCACCATGTTAGTCAGGATGGTTTCGATCTCCTGACCTCGTGACCCGCCCACCTCAGCCTCCCAAAGTGCTGGGATTACAGGTGTGAGCCACCGCGCCCAGCCAGCTTTTTAATAAAAAATTTAATAAAAAATTTTTAGCCTTTGGTTGACACATGACTTATTCCTTTACCATTAGCCTTTAAGCTTTCTCACGTCTGTGAAATTTTTGTTGTTCTTATAGCTTATAATTTTCATGTCTCTTTTTCTTTGGTTGAAATCCTGACACAAATGGTAGGATAGCTTGATTTTATTTAGCGGTTAATGTTGTTAACTATTTCAGGAAAATAAGATGATCCAGAGTAAGATTATTATTCAAGTGTGATATATATATATATGCAAGTGCTATATAGTTTGCAAAGTATAATTAGTTTTGTGATCTTATATGTGAATATGTTGCATTAGAAGGAATATTTTTCAAATGTCAGAGTAGGATTATGAGTGATTCCTCCCTTTTCCAGAATTTTATAATAAGTATATATTGTTTTATAATAATAAGATTTAAAAATAGTTAATCATAAGTGATGTAAATGTTTCTACTAGACGGCATTTTAAGAGTCATGCGGGTTATGGGTGTAGCTTATGAAATGCTGTTTGTAAGACGACTTTTCATTCATGAATCCCCCCTTATTTCATTGTAGCCAGTCTATTATAAGACATATCTTGTGGAATCTGTTCAAAACTTGGGGAAGAAGTGCATGAGATCTTACCTTCTTGGCATGAGAAGTGTACTCTTGAAAATAGAATATTGACTTTTTGAGACACGACTGTTGATCCTCCCACCCTTCACAGCTCCCCTGTCTCCCTTCTCCCAACCCCAATTCATGCATACGAAAAGTCAGGGTTTGTGATTTAATTTAGAAATAGAGGCAAGATTAGAAAATGGAATTGTATGGAGACTTGGAGGTCATGTAGCATATGACAGATCTGTTCTAGGAGGAGTAGGAAGCTCTGGTTGTGAGTGAGTGAAGACCACTGTACTATTTAGAAGCAGCTGTCCCATCCTTTTCCATTCAGCACCTGATTATTATGTAGCTGTATTTAATGGTGCAAAATACCAAATAGAGAACAAGGAATATAAGGGGAAAATTAATGGCTGGATAGCTGTTGTGGCTACATAATTCTGATCTAAACTTAGTTTAGAAATTACAATTGAAAATGCAATCGTGAAGTATCATTTTGAAATACTGTAAAATGTTGCCTAGCCTACTGAAATGTTTCTCAGTTGAGGTACCCATGTAAAATGTGTGCGTACACATGTACACATGAATAGGCTAAGAAAGAAACAGGAGTAGAAACATTTAATTAGTTGAAACAGGTTTACCTCCAATGAAATTTTTCTTTTCTTTCAGTTTGTAGCACTTGGTGGTCTATGTGTTAATGTTAATAATAAAACAAAAGTTACCCATTCTTAGATTACTTAACTCTACTATTACTAGTAGTGATGGCTTTCCTGCTGAAGGTGCTCCATAGCTACATGAAGAGGGCACAGAGAAAGTTACTTGATGCTTTTGAGTCACTTTCACTTTTAAAAGATGCTGGTGGCCTTTGGATCCCACTTTGCCCTGGTGCTTGGCAAAGGCCAGGGCATCTGACTGCCCCTAAGCCCATGGAGGAAGGAGGTGGTAGAAGCAGGTGTGGAAATCCACGCTGATGGCCCTACCCTTGCTGGTGCCCTCTGTTGCTGGGACTCGGCGCCCCACCTGCTCACCAAGCAGAAGTGATCTCAGAGTGGTCTCCATGGCCAAGAGAGCTGGTTTTGTCAGGCAAGGAAGGATCGTGAAGATGCACACCCACCCTCCTGGTGTGGAGCATGGTGCTATCCCCAGTTTGTCTTCCTTGGTGCCAGGAGTGTTGGTGTTGCGTGCACATTAGATAGAGGACTTTCCCACTCTTCTCTTTGCTCTTATGCATTGTCTGACCCAAATTTGGTTCCATGGAGTAAACATACTTGGTCAGAAACTGTGAATAGTCATTTCCAGCTTTTAAACCTTTCTTGCTGATGATGCCGTTAAAATACACACATGTGCGTGCATGCAGTGTGACTGCAACTGGAGAGGAAGGAGCGTGCACCTGCTCCCGGGCAGCTGGTCAGGCTGGTGGCTCAGCCGTCATGCTTGCTCCTTGCTCCTTGCTCCAGGGTGTGGCCCTTTGCCCAGAGGAAGAAATGAATGTTCTGAAGGAGTACAGCGTATTCTTCAGTCTGCTCCAAGGTTAGTTCCCTTTGGAAAGCTTCCCTGGCCCCCTCACTGCTGTCTGGTCTGCCTCAGGTTTTCCCTGCTGGAGAGGCCTTCCCTGACCCAAGGATGTGATGCTGCAGCCCTGCCCTCGCTGCCGTCTCCCCGGCTTCATGGTTCTCCAAAGCTCTAATCCCTGTCTGACACCTTGTTTGTTGCCTGCTTGCTGGGCAGGCATTTCTAGTTGTCTTGTCAAGAACCAGCCCAAGAGAGAGCTGAGAGCCAGCCTGGGCTTTGCTGTGTGCAGTGGCTGTGGGGTGTGAGCAAGTTGCTGAACACACAAACTGGAGTATCCCCAAAAGTAAAATGTGGATAGTAACAGAGCTACCTCGTTGGATTATATCAGTGCATACAGGGAGGTCCTTGGTATAGTTTCCGGGAGATGTTAGTTGTTAATGTTATTATATAAAATCACATAAATTATTTCGCTTCAATGGGAGAGGAGCTTATTATTTTAAAAAGTAAGTATTTTTTAAAAGCAGGTGCCTCTGAAGGGTTAAAGGGCTGTAAGTTTAAACGTGTTGCCTAGTGTTTAGCTAAAAGGATAGTTGAATGATTGTGCAGGGAAGTAGGTTATTTTGGAAATACATGTAGAGTGTTTACTCTCAGCTATTACATCTTATCCTCTGGATAAATGTTTATTAAGGAAATATATTAATGCCAGGCTCTGCTGTGTGCTATGGGTGTGGAAAGAATCTGTGAGACCTGCCTTCAAGGAACCTCTGTGGAGCCACTAGGGAGGCGTTTTGAATTCTGAAGTCTGAGAATTCTAGTTGATCCTCTTTGAAGGATGCTTTTCCTCTCTTATTTCTGAAGATACTGATCTTCTGTATTTGAAAGTCCCCTTGTCTTAGCTCTTGTTGCCATATTGTTTGGGAGTGGAGGGAGTTGGGTTGAGGTTGGCTGTCTTGCCTTCGCTGGTCTGCCCAGACCTTCCTGGCTGCTTGGGAATCTGAGGGATAGGAGGTGGGGGTGGGAATGGGAATGTCTTTTCTGAGCAGGCAAAGGCCCTGTGCAGAGTGGTGTTCACTTAGCTCTTGTTTATTCTCTTCTGTTGTAATGTTCTTAAGTATTGACAGGAGCCACTTACATTGTTATCTGTGATTAATATTTTTGTCCTTACCTGTAAATGAGAGATAATACCTACTCATTCATTTATTCAGCAAGTACTTATAGGGCAATTACTGGTGCTTGGTACCTAGAACAAAGTGAGTTTTGCTCTCAAAGAGTTTAAAATTGTGAGGATTAAATGAGTGTGTTGAGAGAAAGAAGTATGGTATCTCATAGTAGATGCTTAAAAATATTTCTCTCTTCTTTTTATATAGGGCTTTTTAGCTTAGAATACTGTGTTAAAGAACAAACGATCCTACTCATTGTGAATTATTAATTACTTGCATTTTATTTCCACCTACCTTTTTCCACAAAGGATCTGAAGTTTAGTGTATTTTATGCATCTCCGTAATTTTTTTTTTTTTGGCTTAGAGCAGTGAGTAGATGGATAAATGAAGGAAAATGAATGAATTTATTATAAATAAGAAGCCACAGAAAAAGTACTACCAGTTTCCCCCTAGAATCTACTTAACATAATTTGAGGACATTTTTTCCCTAATAGGTTGCTTTAAAAAAAAATTTAAGTTTTTGGAGAAGCTTTAGGTTCACAGCAAAATTGAGTGGAATGTGCAGATTTCCCAAGTGTCCCCTGCCCCTACACATGCACAGTCTCCCCCAATACGGACACCTTGTACCAGAGTGGTACCTTTGTTACAATCAGTGAACCTATAGTGACATATTATCACCCAAATTCCACAGTTTACAATAGGAGTCACTCTTGGTGTTGAACATTCTGCGGGTTTAAACAAGTTTATAACAAATACCCTCATATATGTATCACACAGATACTGTCCTAAAAATCCTCTGTGCTCTGCCTGTTCATCCCTCCTTCCCCCCAACCCCTGGCAGCCACTCATCTTTTTACTTTCTTCATAGTTTTGCCTTGTTTTGTTTTATAGCGTTATATAGTTGGAATTGTACAATACGTAGCCTTTTCAGTTTGGCTTCTTTTACTTAGTAACGTGCATTTAACTTTCTTCCATATCTTTTCATGATTTGATAGCTTATTTTTTTAAAATGCTGAATAGTATTCCATTATCTGAATGTGCCACAGTTTATTCATTCACCAACTGAAGGACATCTTGGTTGATTCTGAGTTTTGCCAATTATAAATAAAAGTGCTGGAAACACCCATATGCAGATTTTTGTGTGGACACTAACTTTTCAGCTCTTTTGGGTAAATACCAAGGAGCTCACTTGTTGGATCCTGTTAAGAGTATGTTTAGTTTTGTAGGAAACTGCCAAATTGTCTTCCCAAGTGCCTGTACCATTTTGCGTTCTCACCGGCAGTGAGTCAGAGTTCCTCTTGTTCCATGTCTTCACCAGCATTTCGCATCAGTCCTCTCAGCCGTTCTAACAGGTGTATAGTGGCATCTCATTGTTGTTTCGATTTGCATCTCCCTGATAACATATGATGACTTTTCACATGCTTTTTTTGCCATCTGTATAACTTTGGCAAGGTGGTGGTTAAAGCCTTTGGCTACTTTTTAATTGGATTGTTTTTGTATTTTTGAGTTTAGAAGTTCTTTGTATATTTTAGATAAGTCTTATAAGTCTGTGAATATTTTCTCTCAGTCTGTGACTTGTCTTCTCATTCTCTTGGCAGTGTCTTTTGCAGAGCAGAAATTTTTAACTTTAATTAAGTCCAGTTTATCAATTCTTACATGGAGTGTGTCTTTGGTGTTGTGTCTAGAAAGTCATCACCAAACCCAAGGTCATCTAGATTTTCTCCTCTGTTTTCTTTAGGAGTTTTGTAGTTTTGCCTTTTGCATTTAGGCCTGTGATCCGGGTCTGTGTCTCGTTTCATCTTCCTGCATTTGGACGTCCAGTTGTTCCAGCCCCAAGGGTTGAAAAGCCTATCTCTTCTCCGAGGGATTGCTTTTGTTGGTTGCCTATGCTTTGAAAACTGTCCGTATTCCTTCCCTGGGAATTTGACACTATGGAATTTAAAGCTTTACTAGCTTCCCTTCCCCACCCACCCTTCCCCCAAAAAACAAACTCACTCCCTTTTCTTCCCTCAGTCCCCTCTCCAGTGTTTTTCTTACCCTCTTTTGTGAAAGAAAACTTTCAGAATGGTTCCTTTGTGAGGTAGGTGTGAAGTGAGAGTCCCCCCTCAGACTTCATATGAACTGGAGATGGCAGACGTGGAGTCTTCAGCCTCATAGGGGTCGTGCTCAAAACCTAGGGTCCACACCTGTGGCATTTAACCCCCACCCCACTCAACACCGTGTAAATGACAGAAACACTGACAGTTATGAGTGTAATGCATGACCCAAAGCTGGGTTAGACACTCCGGGGCTTCTAGAGCAGTTGCTCTACTTTAGAGGACTCAAGTGGTGGAGCCAAGCTACAGGAGCCCTTGCTCCCTGCGCTGGCCTGCCCCCTGCCCTGGCCTGCCCCCTGCCCACAGTGCCACTGTGCTGTCCCCACTCACCAGGCCTCCACTATCCCAGCGCTGCTTCAGTTTTTAGGTGGTGGTGGTGGTTGGTTTTTTTTTTTTTTTTTTAAAGTAAGATACTACTTCATTAAATGCTATGCGTTAACACAGCGTTGAATATCTTTATGTCGAATAAGATTCTACAAAAAGTCAGGTGTAGATGAAAAAATATCCTAAAAGGAAATGAATCTGTAGGTCATGTTTGACCCACAGATATATTTTGGCTTATATTTTTTTCTCTCTTTTCCTTTTCTCTGTCCCTTTCCCCCTCTCTCTCTCACTTGAACTGGTTGCCAGCACTTCAGTTAGACTTGACACAGAACAGCTGGATTTCTAGCTTCCCTTTAAATCTGGCTGCACTAGGCCTGTGTGGCATGTCCTGGTCCCCCCGAGCTCCATCCCTTCTGGCTTACATCTGCCTCGTCCCTGTAAGTTTGTATTTAATTTTATTTTTGATTTAGTTTGTGCTTTGGCAATCTCCTAGACTAGAGCTTACACATCACATTCTCACATAGAGATATGTTGGGTCATGGGTGACGTTGGTGTGTGGTCCATGTTGACTGGAGTGGAGAGGGCACTGAGAGGAGCACTGGTACTTGGGTGAGCCAGGTTTTAGAAACACCTTTGGAGAGAAGCCTGTTAGCTACTTCGTGGCAGGCCCGGGCTGGGACTGTTAACGCCACGCTCGCCTGCTCTATCTTGTGTTCACACTTGTTTTGTCTTTGTACGTGACGTGGGCTTTCACTGCCTGGTACAGCGCCTTTCACAGGAGTGTTCGGTAAATACTGAGTGCCACATGTGCACAGGGCTTTATCCATTTAAAGATAGTTCTGCATGTATTTATCCTGCATAATGCTGCCACGTTTGCCACTTTTTTTGTTAAGGTGATGCCTGTTGCACTCAACTGATTGCACCAGATCAGATGTTTGTGAAGGGAGGAAATGGGAGTTTAGATAGTTTTCTGACTGCAGATAAGGGTCTCCTACCACAGTCTCTGCTGTTTATTTAGACCACGGAATGTTCACTTGCAAAATCTATTGTTTCAGTTTTATCACTTTACTTATAGTCTTATGCAGAAGCCTTAAATTACTATCAACAGCTTTTGTTTTTACTTTACTAAGCTTAATTCTCAATTATTTTGAAGTGAGTCAGGCTTCTCTAAAAGGTGTTTAGGTTTCAGAATTAGTCACTAACCATTCAGGACTCATTCATATAATTCTCTCTTTTTTTAACCACTAAAGTCTCAGCTTAATTTCCATGACAATTTTAGTTTTTTGAATGGAGTCTTTAAAATACTAAGAACCTAATCCTTGAACTTAATTAGATGAAAATTGGCAAAGCCTACCCAAAACTAATTAGGAAAGACCTAGTAGGGACAGTAGGGTAACCATATGTCCTGAGAGTCTGGGACAGGCCCAGTTTATGCTGGTGGTCTTGGCCTAATTATTAACAGACCCACTCTTTCATTTCAAAAGATCCTGCTTGGGACAGTAAATTACCTGTAAAACCTACCTAGAAGCGTATGAGAATGTAATTTAAATGTTTAAAAACTTGTGACTCTGGCTACCAGCAGTTACGGTCTCTTGACATTTAGACAACGGTTACTTTCTTTGAACCACTTTCGGGACAAAAGGGTAAGAAAACCACTTCTCTGTAATGAATGGAAACACTGCCTAGGTCCGAATGGGAAGTTGCTGCTCTGCAGCAATGATGGTCTGTAGCTGAGGCTGAACTGTGTATGTGCTTAAGGACAGTCATGTAAACAGTTAACAGGAAGAGCGAGGACTTAATGAGAATGTTGGCTCTCCTTGCAGAGAACAAGAAGGACATTTGCTAATGAAGACTGTGGAAGGTATTTGTTAACCAAAGATTAGATATGGGTAGTTGTTGGTTATTCCCAGCTGGGCTAGAAGTTCCTGGGAATAGCGTGACCTTGGTATTAGCCCCTCTCAGATTTACTGGAGAATGACGCAGGGCCCTGAAACATCTCACAGGAAGGGAGATGGCTTTGCTGGAGTTGAAGGATATAGAGGCACTTTTTATAACAAAGATTAAGGGTTGTTTCATGGACAATGGAAATTGAATGAAGTCATCAGTGCTATTGTAAGCATCTTAAGAAGGTTTCTTTACTGAGTGTTTTTTTAAGCAAGGAATACTCTAGTGATTATTAAATTAACCTGTCTGTATTGACTTGTGTTTTCTTCTGCAGTACTTCTTTCTGTTTTATAATATTCTTCTAAGTGATGTGCCAAATTATAGATTATTGAAATACCTTATGATAATAAAATCCTCTTAAATTTTGAATTTGGTTCTATTCAAAATATTCTGGGATGTTTTGTTTTGTTTTGTTTTTTGAGATAAAGTCCTGCTCTGTTGCCCAGGCTGGAGTGCAGTAGTGCCATCTCGGCTCACTGCAGCCTCCACTTCCCAGATTCAAGCAATTCTCCCACCTCAGCCTCCTGAGTAGCTGGAATTACAGGCACACCCAACCACGCCTGGCTAATTTTTGTAATTTTAGTAGAAACAGTGTTTCACCACATTGGCCAGGCTTGTCTCAAACTCCTGACCTCAAGTGATCCGCCTGCCTCAGCCTCCCAAAGTGCTGGGATTACAGGCATGAGCCACTGGCCCAGTCCAAAATATTCTTTATAACAAAAATGTCATTACATATTTGTTATTCCTGGAGTTACTAAAATGAACTGTTAAGAATCTCATATTCTTGACTAATTTTATAGAAGAGTTGGAGATTTATTTTCACAGAATAGAAACAGTTAATAGGGATGTGTTATTATCCTTTAATGCTTCAAATATAGTTTTAGTCAATGAAGATACTGCTGCAGCTTCAGCCATATCAGGAGTGAGTGGGCAGAAGAACGTCAGAGCTGGGCTTTGAGGATTTGTGGCTTGTTCTGACATGGTCACATAAGATCTTTGAATTCTTTACCTTGATAGATCCTCTGTCTAGTACAGTGCAGTCACTTTTTTGTGGGGTTTTTTGGGGTTTTTTGGTTGTTGTTGTTGTTGTTATTGTTTGAGACAGGGTCTTGCTCTGTCACCTAGGCTGGAGTGCAGTAGTGCGATCATGGGTCACTGCAGCCTCAACCTCCCAGGCTCATGATCCTCCCTGCTCAGCCTCCTGAGTAACTGGGACCAGAGGCATGTGCCACCACGTCTGGCTAATTTTTAAATTATTTGTAGAGACATGATTTCACCATTTTGCCCACACTCATCTTGAATCCCTGGGCTCAAGCAGTCCTCCCGCCTCAGCCCCACAAAGTGTTGAGGTTACAGGCGTGAGCCACCCTGCCCAGTCCAGTCATTTTATAAATGAGAAAACTTGAGACTCGACCGATTCAAGTAGCTTGTCCAAGGTCTTACAGCTTTATTCTTGAAATAGTTATATTCCAAACTTTCTTCCAGAGAAATAGTAGCTTTATTTCTGTTACAAGAAAATTGCGATTTAGTCATGTGACTATACATTTTATTTATTTTTTTTGAGACAGGGTCTCACTTTGTCACCCAGGCTGCAGTGCAGTGGCACAATCTCGGCTCGTTGCAACCTCCGCCTCCCAGACTCAAGTGATTCCCCCACCTCAGCCTCCCAAGTAGCTGAGACCACAGGCATGTGCCACCACCCCTGGCTAATTTTTTTTTTTTTTTTTTTGGCAGAGACAGGGTTTCACCATGTTGCCCAGACTGGTGTGGAACTCCTGAGCTCTCAAATAATACACCCGCCTCAGCCTCCCGAATTGCTGGGATTACAGGCGTGAGCCACCATGCCTGACCTGACCATACTACTTAAGGGTCAGGGACTTCAACAATTTCCTGTTGAATGCAGGAAATTGCCTGGAGCTCAGTAATTAAATGTTACCTGCATCTTTCTTTCTTAGTAGCATTCCAGTGGTGAGCAGTGACGTAGCCCATAATATGAGGGAAAACCCATAATATGAGGGAAAGCGGGAAGATGGTTAGAGATGTAGGTGTTAAACGCTTAATGACCACCATTTCTCACTGATGTGCCTAAGAGCAAAGTGATTCAGTTTCATCTCACCTATAGCATGCCTCTTAAATAGGCATCCTCAAAGAAAAATAAAAGGTAGGAAGTAGGGAAAACCCAAATCACAGCAGAGAATCTGGAAACTTGGTGAGGTTAAAAAAAAAAAACAAAAAAAAAACAAAAAAAAAAAAACAAGATATTTCAAGGAGAACCTTGCAGGGTATTCCAAAGTTCAATACAGATGGCCACAGTGCCACAGAGGCAAAGATTCCATCCAGAAGCACTGAGATCTCTTGATGTGGTCACATGGGAGGGGCACCTGGGAAGGATGGAAAGGGTGATAGAGGGTGCTTCATGGGGGGCGTTCACACTCAGAGCAAGGCCTGGCCTGGAGGCCCCATGGCCCTGGAGCCTGGTGGGGTGGGTCAGAGCTTCTCTAGGTTTTCCTTCCTGCTCCATTCAGAAATCACAGATGATGTATGGATTTCTTTCCTAACCTGGCTTTAATATCTCATTGACATTTTTGCTTTGAGTTATACTTCACATTTCCTGTTCTTAAAGAGCTCTAAAGACAGCATATTTGATTTCTGCCTCTCCCTCTCCCATTCCACACACTGAGGGTAACAAGAAAATGTTTCCCTACCTCTACACCAAAGCCATTTACAAGGCTTTGTACAGAAATTGGCTGAAGGGCACCATCCGAAGCCCATTTGGGCAGGTCTTGGTTAAGATGGAGGTGTTTGTCCTTAGCTGTGACAGAGTGTCTGCTCACCTGTTGCTTAAACCTGCATCAACCTCTTTTAGAATGTGAGCTATTTCCTTGACGTCAGTTTAGATTTTTTTTAAAGATCATTACAGGTATGTGTTCTACCCAGTCTGTCAGGTAGGAACTTCTTTGTCTGAATTGTTTATGTATCGTAGCAACATTGATAAATGTAATAAATTAATGAAAGTAAATCCTCTGGGACAGAGCAGGGGCCGCCAGGCAGTCTGGGCATAGACTTGGCTTTATTTTATGTTCACTTTGTCTCAGGTGCTCCCTCCTCCAAGTATATGTGCATGCGCACCACTCACACACACCTTTTAATCTTATAACAGATTTCTTCATTAAAAAAAGAAAATGGTCGGGCTTGGTGGCTCACGTCTGTAATCCCAGGACTTTGGGAGGCCGAGGCAAGCAGATTGCTTGAACCCAGGAGTTCAAGACCAGCCTGGGCAACCTGGTGAAACCCCGTCTCTACAAAAAAATACAAAGATTAGCTGTATGTGGTGGTGCATGCCTGTAGTTCCAGCTCCCTGGGAGGTGGAGGTTGCAGTGAACTGAGATCACACCACTGTACTCCAGCCTGGGTGACAGAAGGAGACCCTGTCTCAAAAAAAAAAAAAAAAAAAAAGATATATATAACACATTTATTTCAGACTTTTAGAGTTTAGCCAGAAGGTACTTACAGCACCTTTCACTGTAGTTTAAAACCCTCAGTCTGTTTTACAGCTTCTACCAGCCTGTTAGTCAATACTTTTCTCCATGTTTACCCCCTTAGCACACACACTCTGTGAAAGTAACGACCATAGGCAGCTTCTAAAACATTTTGAGAAATGGATTCCTGAAAATGTGTGGGGATGTGGTGTCCTAGTGGGTCTTTGAGAAGTAATCAGTCATGTAGAGGCCTCCCATGGGGACCGGCCCTCCCTATGTGGGGTGTGGACAGCCAGGAATAAAGTGTGCAGTCGTATTTGGTCTAGGGAGTAAAAACAGGTGACCACTACATCATCTCTCCAGAGTAGTATATATTTTCTCTTTAAATATGCTACTGATTTTTGCATTTTAAAACATATCCTGGTCAGAGGAGCCCAGCCTTGTCCTTGTATGCTTTTTACCATGTATAAGATACCGTGTCTGTCCTCATCGGCTGTTTCCTTCTGTATTGATGTCATTCAACAATCTCTCCATACTTGCTCTGCTTAAAGACCTCACTTGTTATGAACTCGATGTATCAAGCACTGAATTGGACTCTGGAGATGGAGGCAGTGAGCACCCATGCCCTCCCCTGGTTGCATATGTTCCCGCAGCTGCGGCAGGGCTGTCCGTGTGGTACCTCCTTGCACGGTCATTCTGGCCCATGCATCTTGTTTCCTGGATCCTGTCATCTTCTTTACAGGTTTCTTTCCTCGCTTTAGAGGAACACATCCCTTTAATAACTTCCTGGGAAGGAATGAATGCAAGGTAAAATTGAGTCCTGAGTATCTGAACATCTTTCCCTCTACTCACTTGATGGATAGTTTGGGAAGAGAATTCTACACTGAGAATAATTTTCCACTCCTCCCACTTTTGAAGGCATTGTTGTCCTTCAGCTTCCGGTGGTGTTATCTGTGTCCGGTGCCATTTCCATTTCTGATTATTTGTATATGCCCTTTTTCCTCCTCTTTGGAACTTTTCAGATTGCTTTATCCTGTAGTTTTTATACTGGATACTTTTATACTGTACTTTTTATACTGGATACCTAGAGTTTAACCCAGGCACCTGACTCCCTTAGTTCTGGATCCATTTTTTATATTGTTGTTTTCCCTCCTACGTACTTTTTGTTCCTAGAATGATTACTTTTCTCTCCTGCTGTCTTTTTTTTATCGTTAATGATCTTCTAGGGATTTCTTCAATTTTATCTTCAAACTCTACTCCTTTGTTTCACTGTTTTGTGTTTGGTTTCGAGGGTTTTTTCCTCTGATTTTTCATGTTTATAGTTTTCTGTTTTGGTTGCATGGATGCACTATGTTCCCTTTGACTATATTGTAGCTTTTCGTTGTTGTTTTTGAGTTTTTCTTCTGTTCACTGCGTTGTTTCTGTTCCACCAAGGTTTTTTGCTTTTGTTTTGTTTCCATCATTCCCATTTGGAACCCTTTTTCAGCTGCCTGATGATCCTTGACTGTTGATTCTCATTTAAGAGTGAAGCATTGAGAAGCTGACCAGAAGCTGTGTAGCTGAGGTTTTTAAAACTAGTATCTTTGCTGTAATGATCCAGCTTTTTGGTTGATGTTTTTGTTGGCAGACTCTAGGTATCTATGGTATCCAGAAAAGACTTCTGGACCTGGGCTTGCAGTGGTGCAGGCCTGTGGCAGTCCCTGAACAAGGGACCAATAGCTGCTTCAAGATTTTAGAGCCTGCAACAAATCTTTCTAAACCTCTCTTCTCTTTGAGTCCTCATACTACATTTGCCACCTTATAGCCCTGCTGTTTGTACCCAAGAATCAGCCCAGCTGGAAAGTGAACAGTAAGGATGCTTTGGGCAGGAAGTTGATAAGGCTTCTTTTGTTGTGACCCACAGAAGAAGCAAAGTAAAAAAAAATAAGTTAACGTGGTTAATCCAAGCCTGGTGGCAGGGCCTATATCTTCATGTTGTTTGTATCTGGCCCGCGCATCCAGGACTTGAAGGAATTCTGGCGCCAGTTGCTTACTGCCTTCTCTCAGCAAGCCCCAGATTATTTCTTTGCTTCAGTTTACTTAAAACAAGAGTTTGAGATTTGCTTTCCTGTAGTTGATAGTAAAGTTGAGAGTAGGTAGCAGAAGAGGCATGTAAAATTCCATATAAAGTGTGCCCTGTGTGCTGCATGGGGGTCAGAGTTGGAGTTTCTCCTCCTAGCCTAGGGAGGCCCTGCTTCCCACCCCTGTAGAAAACCTGACCACCTTTTCTAATTAATTGTACAGTGGGGCAGGGATTTCAGTGGTAAGTCCATGTGTGCACCTCCCATGTGGGAAGCATAAGCAGTGTGGGAAGGAAAGTTGGAAACAGCGGCAGCACTTTGGAGGACCTGTAATTCCACTCTGATTCTTGCTCTAAGACCAGACTCACAGGTGTCCAGGAGGTAAAGGTCAGCACTCCTAGGACCCCAGCTCTGTGCGGGGCCTGGCAGGCATGCCGGCTCCCTGTTTTCTTTTTACTTTATGAGAAAAAGAAATAAGGTATTAAAGTGCCAATTTATATTTCTCTACTATTATGGTAGTTGCAGTGGCTCAGGAAGGCAAATAAACCAGTCCGCCAGAATCCGCATCATCCCTTATCAAGAGTTAGTGTTTAACAGTATGATCAAAAAACCACCATGAACTTGAAACAGGACTAATTTACCAGATACCAAGCTCAAATGCTTTCACTGAACATTTTTTGCAAACTATTATTCTACCTTCCAACAGGCTTTGTAAAAACGTTCATCTCCTTGCTCAGATGTACTGAGGCATCAGGCACATTCCCTTCCTAACTTGAGGGAACCCATTTTGGCTGATGGCCCATAAGCTTATGGTGTCCGAAAACCTGCGCCATGGGGCGGAGGCAGAGTTGGTGGAATAGTGAGCCCTGTGCATCCTGCCTGTTTCCCATTTGCCAGCATTTTCTGAGCCCCCAGGCACCAAGCTCTGTGCTTGTGCCAGAGACCCCATGCTGAGCAAGCAGGCCCGCTCCTGCCTCCACAGAAGCCCTGGGAGAGGGGCACCTTCCTCGTACACAGGGAGGCCAGCAGCGTGAAGAGGGTTTTCAGTGCTTCCTTCCAGAGACTTCACAGAGCCTTGTTTCATCCTGACAGCGTCCTTGCAGGGCCAGGCCTCCTTCTGCCCTGATTGGCTTTCCTTTCCCTTAGCTCCCTGGAAGAAGGGTAACCGTTCACTCAGGTTGTTTGCCTGGAGTTCTTCTGGCTCTCAGGAGGAAGTTTATTCCCATAGATAGAAGCCGCAGAGTCTGCTATTCAGGTCTTCAGCCAGGGATGCATGACTCTGTGGGCGCCTTTCACAGGCATAGTGGGACGGGGGTGGCATTGTCTTTCAGGCATGCTCATGTGGTGGCACCGTGATCTCAATTTTATACCTTTTCATTATGGGACAACTTTTTCATCACTCTGTTTGCCTGTAAAATGATATTGGCCAACTTTGGTTATTAACCCTTATTTTCTTAAGCAGTTTCTATGTATGAATTCTTCTAACCACATTGGGCTGCTGTTGACTGGGCCTTATCTAGGGCCTTTTGTGTGCTGTGGTCCATTCAGAAACATTTCTAATATTTGCGTTTTCTTTAGCATGTGCTGGCACTCAATCATAGAATACTAAATTTGTGATCTCTTTTTTTCCCGTAACAGATGCAGCAGCTTTTTTATGAGAATTATGAACAGAACAAAAAGGGGTACATTAGAGATCTCCATAACAGTAAAATTCACCAAGCTATCACATTACACCCCAACAAAAACCCACCCTACCAGTACAGGCTCCACAGCTACATGCTCAGCCGCAAGATCGCCGAGCTCCGCCATCGCACAATACAGCTGCACCGCGAGATTGTCCTGATGAGCAAATACAGCAACACAGAAATTCATAAAGAGGACCTCCAGCTGGGAATCCCGCCCTCCTTCATGAGGTTTCAGCCCCGCCAGCGAGAGGAGATTCTGGAATGGGAGTTTCTGACTGGAAAATACTTGTATTCGGCAGTTGACGGCCAGCCCCCTCGAAGAGGAATGGATTCCGCTCAGAGGGAAGCCTTGGACGACATTGTCATGCAGGTCATGGAGATGATCAATGCCAACGCCAAGACCAGAGGGCGCATCATTGACTTCAAGGAGATCCAGTACGGCTACCGCCGGGTGAACCCCATGTACGGGGCTGAGTACATCCTGGACCTGCTGCTTCTGTACAAAAAGCACAAAGGGAAGAAAATGACAGTCCCTGTGAGAAGGCATGCGTATTTACAGCAGACTTTCAGCAAGATCCAGTTTGTGGAGCATGAGGAGCTGGATGCACAGGAGTTGGCCAAGAGAATCAATCAGGAATCTGGATCCTTGTCCTTTCTCTCAAACTCCCTGAAGAAGCTTGTCCCCTTTCAGCTCCCTGGGTCGAAGAATGAGCACAAAGAACCCAAAGATAAAAAGATAAACATACTGATTCCTTTGTCTGGGCGTTTCGACATGTTTGTGAGATTTATGGGAAACTTTGAGAAGACATGTCTTATCCCCAATCAGAACGTCAAGCTCGTGGTTCTGCTTTTCAATTCTGACTCCAACCCCGACAAGGCCAAACAAGTTGAACTGATGAGAGATTACCGTATTAAGTATCCTAAAGCCGACATGCAGATTTTGCCTGTGTCTGGAGAGTTTTCAAGAGCCCTGGCCCTGGAGGTAGGATCTTCCCAGTTTAACAATGAATCTTTGCTCTTCTTCTGCGACGTCGACCTCGTATTTACTACAGAATTCCTTCAGCGATGTCGAGCAAATACAGTTCTGGGCCAACAAATATATTTTCCAATCATCTTCAGCCAGTATGACCCAAAGATTGTTTATAGTGGGAAAGTTCCCAGTGACAACCATTTTGCCTTTACTCAGAAAACTGGCTTCTGGAGAAACTATGGGTTTGGCATCACCTGTATTTATAAGGGAGATCTTGTCCGAGCGGGCGGCTTTGATGTTTCCATCCAAGGCTGGGGGCTGGAGGATGTGGACCTTTTCAACAAGGTTGTCCAGGCAGGTTTGAAGACGTTTAGGAGCCAAGAAGTAGGAGTAGTCCACGTCCACCATCCTGTCTTTTGTGATCCCAATCTTGACCCCAAACAGTACAAAATGTGCTTGGGTTCCAAAGCATCGACCTATGGGTCCACACAGCAGCTGGCTGAGATGTGGCTAGAAAAAAATGATCCAAGTTACAGTAAAAGCAGCAATAATAATGGCTCAGTGAGGACAGCCTAATGTCCAGCATTGCTGGAAAAGACATTTTTAATTATCTAATTTATTTTTCAAAAATTTTTTGTATGATCAGTTTTTGAAGTCCGTATACAAGGATATATTTTACAAGTGGTTTTCTTACATAGGACTCCTTTAAGATTGAGCTTTCTGAACAAGAATGTGATCAATGTTTGCCTTTGAACACATCTTCTTGCTGAACATTATGTAGCAGACCTGCTTAACTCTGACTTGAAATGTACCTGGTGAACAAAACTTTTTTAAAGAAATGTTTTCTTTTGAGACCCTTTCGCCAGTCCTATGGCAGAAAACGTGAACATTCCTGCAAAGTATTATTGTAACAAAACACTGTAACTCTGGTAAATGTTCTGTTGTGATTGTTAACATTCCACAGATTCTACCTTTTGTTTTTTGTTTTTTGTTTTTTTTTTTACAATTGTTTTAAAGCCATTTCATGTTCCAGTTGTAAGATAAGGAAATGTGATAGTAGCTGTTTCATCATTGTCTTCGGGAGAGCTTTCCAGAGTTGATCATTTCCCCTCAATGGTACTCTGCTCAGCATGGCCACGTAGGTTTTTGGGTTTTTGTTTGGTTGGTTGGTTGTTTTATTTTATTTTTTATTTTTATTTTTTTGAGACAGAGTCTCGGTCTGTCTCCCAGGCTGGAGTGCAGTGGCACAGTCTCGGCTCACTTTAACCTCCACCTCCCTGGTTCAAGCAATTCCTCTGCCTCTGCCTCCCGAGTAGCTGGGATTACAGGCACATACCACCACGCCCGGCTAACTTTTTTATATTTTCAGTAGACACGGGGTTTCACCATGTTAGCCATACTGGTCACGAACTCCTGACCTCTGGCAGTCCACCCACCTGAGCCTCCCACAGTGCTAGGGGTGAGCCACCACGCCCAGCTGGCCACGTAGGTTTTAAAACAAGGGGCATAAAGAAAGCACAGTGAGATATGTGGCCGTTCTCGTGGTAGTTCATTTGGCCTAAATGGACCTGGCATGAAATTTCAAGAAGGATTTGGCATTTTCTCTTCTTGACCCTTCTCTTTAAAGGGTATAATATTAATGTTTAAAATGACAAAGATGAATTATTACAATAAATCTGATGATGTACACAAACTGAAACACACACACATACCCCCTAATGAAAACATTGGGGAAAAACCTATTTGGTTTTGTTCCTTTCATCCTGTCTGTGTTATGTGGGTGGAGATGGTTTTCATTCTTTCATTACTGTTTTGTTTGATCCTTTATATCTGAAATACCTTTAATTTATTTAATATCTGTTGTTCAGAGCTCTGCCATTTCTTAAGTACCTGTTAGTATTATTTATGTGTATCAGGAGTGTGTTTAGTCTTTTATTTGCAGTAAACCGATCTCCAAAGATTTCCTTTTGGAAACGATTTTTCCTCTCCTTAATTTTTATATTCCTTACTGTTTTACTAAATATTAAGTGTTCTTTGACAATTTTGGTGCTTATGTGTTTTGGGGACAAAAGTGAAATCAATCTGTCACTATACCAGAAAGTTAGTTTTTTAAACTCTCAGATCAAATGTGCCTTAATAAATTTTTTTTTTTCATTTAGATTTCAAACAGTGATAGACTTGCCATTTTAATACACATCATTGGAGATCTGCGTATTTGTAAATAGCCTGATGCTCATTTGGAAAAATAAACCAGTGAACAATATTTTTCTATTGTACTTTTCAGAACCATTTTGTCTCATTATTCCTGTTTTAGCTGAAGAATTGTATTACATTTGGAGAGTAAAAAACTTAAACACGATTCATAAAGTTTTTCAAGTTATTTGAGGGAAATACTTCTGTGGACTGCAGTTTGGGAGTGAAATGAAACCCAGATTCAAGTGCTTCCTTCTGTTTTTTCCTCGAATGAGCTCGTCCTTTGTTTGTTCCTCATCAACTCGCTGACTCCATGTTCTCCAAAACAAAGGTCTTCAAACCAGGCCCAGGCCCCATCTGGCTCCTTGATAGAAATGTCCCCTCCGAGGCCCCACAGAATCTGCATTTTAACAAGTGCCCCGCGTGGTGCTGCGGCACAATTCGGGGTTCCGGGATCAATCTAGCTAGAGGATAAATCAGCACAGTTGCAGTATAACCCAAGAATCAAAAGCTTTTAAGTGAGATCTTTGATGCCAAGGTAGCAAGCTGGTGTGGACAAGCATTGCCCCCAGGACAGGTATATTTACAGTGTAATGACAGTTAAGTCCCAGCATAATGACATTGCACTCACAGAAAGAATTTCCGTAATTCAGCCTAATTGCCATTTACTCTGTGGGAGTGTTTAGTTTTTTCTTGGAGAAAAAGCAGAGACATTTTTATTCTTCGGTAAGGAAGAGCGTAATAATGCACCTTAATGACAAAGTATTATAAATTCTTTCCTATTTACCATAGTAACAGACGGGGGGGATTTGGGGATGTGGTTGAGTGACACGTTTGAGTGTTCATCCAGCATTTCGGTGACCCTTGGTTAAACCTGCCATTTCTTTCCCTGCTCCCACTCCTGATCAGGTCTGTCCCTCTTCCCGATGGCGGTGTTGGTGTTCATGGAAGCACTGCCTCCTTTCCAGGCTTGGTTTCCAGAAACGCGGTGGGACCCCTCCCGTGGCTCCCCATCCTGGCAGTGGTGTGCCTGCACTCCGCATGCTGGCCTCCAGGTTCCACTCGCCTCTCGGTCACCTGGTGCTCTTTTGGCCAGAGGGTAAACTCAACAGTTCCACTGGCACCTGGGTCCTCCTTAGCCTGGCTACTGTCCCTGCATCTCTCATCCCCATTCTACAGGGCACCTCCTCCAGCCACTGGGCCCTATGACTGTGGGGCCTTCTTGTCTGTGGCCCTGGCACACACTTTTCCCTCCATCTGGACAACCTGACTCCCCAGGACGCAGCTGAAACACCCCACTGTCCACTCTGCTGCCACCCTGGACCCTTCTGTGGGATATGACAACAGCTGGACCTCCTGTGACCGTGTGGCAGTATCTCCCTCACTAAAGCCCCTCAAGGAGGCCTGGGGCTCTTGTTCCTGCCAGTCCCCTGGCATGTTGGGAACCACACTGCCCTACTCTCTCAGTGCCCTCTCCACGTGTGCCTCCTGCCAAAGGCATGCCCTCCTGTCCTCCGCAGTGAGCCCTCATGCCATTGCACAGGCTGAGACCTGCGGCCCCTAGTGGGCCTGGAAATAATCCCTACCCCCTGAAACTCAGGAAGCTTCCTACTTTACCCTTTCACTGTTGCTTCCTGTCGACTCCTGTGAACAGTATTTTAAAATTGTAGTGTGTAAGTATGGCCGAAGAAGGGGAGAAGGGCACAATCAAAAAAGCATGGAGAACCTCGCTCCTTTCTCCCAGCGCCAACTCAGGCCTTCCCACAAAGAGCCACCAAGTTTGTCCTGGCCAGGAAGGCAGAAGTATATGTATAGATGCATAGACAACATTTTTGAACTTTGCACACAAATGAAAGGGAATTCCTTCTCTCTTGGGCATGGGGAGCCTCAGGGCAGAAGATGGACATGGCTTCATGACCCATGTCATGGTGCGTGGGGAGGGGTTGCCAGTGGAATCCTGGCCTTCTCCTTGGATGCCAGGGGCCCTGCCTGGAGTGGGACCAGGAGAGCCTTATGGGGCAGACAGCACTGGCAGACCAGGGGAATCTGCAGTTTGCTTCCAGAAGGCAGGTCACCTTCCCTGCACTGCTGTTCTAGGCTGGGATGAGACCGGAGCATGGATGTGGGCCTAGCATCCCAAGGTCTTCTGTGGAGGCGAGGCCATGTGTCACAAGGTCTTGAGACAGTCCCTCTTGGCTGCAAAAGCAGGAAGGCCTCGGGAGCGAAGGCGGCGCATTCCCTCCACTCCAGGATGGGAGGGCCAGGGAGGGCGTTTGTGAACTCGCAGCTTGGGCCCTTCAATAGTTCAGATAATGGAAGGAACTCTGACCCTTGATGTCTCATCTTATTCCCGCCCCCGTCCCAAACACACCTTTGTGGCCTGCTGATAAGTTATTGAGGCCTATAGGCAAAGTCTGTCTGAGCCCCTTCCTGCTATTTCACAAAGGCATCAAAGCCTAGGCCCTGACTGAGCCCAGAAGTGGACATGGGTTTCTTTCCCCCGAGACCAGCAGGCTCAGAGCGCTCACCGGCCATCTACATAGCAGTTGACCTAAGCAAAATGATTATCATATTTGCCTCCTTGCCATGCCCTTGAAGGATCACCTAGAGGTCTGGGCATTCCTGCAGCCACCTCCATTCACTACTCAGTGTGTTCACCAAGTCAAATGTACACGCTAGTGAGTTACCAGCACCACAGTCCATCTCGTAAGGACAACACTTAGGTTATGGGAACCAGTAGCTTTCAGAGGCATTCTCTCAGCTGTTTAGGGTCTCGTTTCTCAAGACCCATCCTCCAGGAAGGTGACACACCTACCTACTGCACTGAGGGGCTCCTGCCCAGGCCCCGGGTGGCAAGGTTTCCTCTTGTGCCCTCCATCACAGAGGAAGCCAAGGGCCAGCCCTCGCTGTGCCTGCACAGACGCCTGCCCTGGGGTATTAGGCTGCATTACTGCTATATAACTTGCTGTAATCTCTACTGCAAAGGAGCTTATGTGCTTCAGCTGGAGCGGGGGTGGTCTGTCAGCTCAAGCGGCTGCACAGAGCTGCTACCTGCCGCGGTGGGTCCCGCTGTGCTTGCTAAACCCTTGAAAGATGGCCCCTTCTTTTCTGCTTGAAATGAAAATGCTTGCACCAAATCTGCTTAGTCTAGCTTGTTATAAATGCTACGAAAATGTAAAGATTACAATGCAATGGATCAAATCACAGTAACCCATTTTGAATGGCTTCCAGTAGAAAGCAGATGCTTCAGAGTTCGGTTTGGTTTTCTGCAGGGGTGTAGGGGTGAGAGAGGGGGTGTAGATCTTCACTGGAAACCATCGCGTCAAACAGATTAGGGGATGGCTTGTCATCAGTGCAGTTAAAACACTTAAATGTCTTTTGTCAGATATTTCTTAATACATTTAATTTACCATTCATGGTATTTCGGTTATGAGGGTCTTCATTTCTTACTAATACAGACAAAAATGAAATGTCCTTTAAAGAACATTCTAGCTACATTTCCTTTAAAACTGTAAGAGTAGTCAGTTATGCCTGACTGCTTTTTAATGAGAAAATATAATAAGAAATTGATCAAATCACTTAATAGCAAAGTGGTTGGGCAAGCTCTGGAAAATGCTTAAATGAAGCTGGCTTATCTGTAATGAATTCTTCATCACAATTAAGTCGGCGATGCTCCGGGGCTGCCGCTGCCCCCTTCCCCTTGCCAACTTGCCACGACTCATCCCCTTGGCTCATGCCACAGCCCTCCACATGCCTCGCTCGCTGCTCTACATGTGACCCTACTGGAGAAAAGAAATGCTTCTAGCCAAGCCTCAGAGCCACCTCTGTGTTTGAATTAAGTTTGGGTTGAGTTTTAGGCAAAAGCTCAGAAAGGGGAATTTCATTTATAGCTTCAAAAGCCCTGGGCACACCCCGAGGTCTGAAGCTAGAAACAAATCATTTCTAAAAGTATATACACATATGTGTGTGTGTGTGTGTGTGTGTGTATATATGTTGTTTTTTGTTTTGTTTTGTTTTTTGTTTTTTCTAGAGAGAGTCTCCCTCTGTGGCCCAGGCTGGAGTGCAGTGGCGCAATCTCAGCTCACTGCAACCTCCACCTCCCAAGTTCAGGTGATTCTTGTGCCTCAGCCTCCCAAGCTGGGACCTCCCAAGCTGGGACCACAGGCATGTGCCACCATCCCAGGTTAATTTTTCATATTTTTATGAAAATGAAACGGGGCTTCACTATGTTGAAACCCTCTATGGGGTAGACACGAGGTTTCACTATGTTGGCCGGGCTGGTCTTGAACTCCTGGCCTCAAGTGATGGATCTGCCTCTGCCTCCCAAAGTGATGGGATTACAGGCATGAGCAAGCGCGCGGCCTGCAGTTTAGATTTTTGAATGGATTCTATTTCTTCCATGGTAAATAACAATGTAACTGCAGCAGAGGATATCCATATAGGGAAGTAAAGAAGGGAAAGGAAAGACCAGGCCCTTCCTCTGTACCACCCGGTTCCCACTCTGGCGAGTTCCCGTCAAGTTCTGCGGTAGGTACCATTTGATGTAGGGGGCCAGTACCATACAATTTGACATCTTGCTTTTTTTCCATCCATTTAAAACACATTGGTACTGTGAGACTGCCCGGGAAGGCTGCCTTCTCTCCTAGAATCGGGCGTTTCCCTCCTGCTGGCCATCTCCAGCGTCCCGTGGTTCCATGCTGAGTCACAGGATGCAGTGAGCATCTTTCCACATCACCCTTTTCGTATTTTGGGTCATCCTCTTCCAGGGCTGAGGGACTTTGGGGCTTGGCCATTTTCTGACATAACACTAAGTCGTCTGGCTTTTTGTTTTCTTTGGTCAACGTTGACATTTTGTACCTACTAGCTAGTTCTAATAAAACCTTTTTAAAAATAAGCCTGGAAAGTGAAATGACCTTTAAGAAACACGATGAGAATATTGCACACAGTGTCTTGGATCCCTCGTCGTGTCAAAATGGCAACTCCACAGACCTAACTCTATGACTGCAAAGCTTGAGTCAGGACAAAGTGAGACAGATTTATTGATGACTCAGGGAACGAGAAGAGGCGTGTTCCAGACAGAGGGCCTGTTCGGGAATGAGGTACATTCCACTCCCAGGAAGCTGGTGCTCATTCCAAGAGATGGGACAGGCAGGGGCGTGGAGTGGAAGTGGCTAGCCTGAGATAAGAGCAGCTCTTTTCAGACCTGGCAAAGCGGCCGAAGTGCTGGACGAGACGTGGACATGACCAGCGGCACTGGGCCTCCGTCTGGGCAGCCAGACGAAGTGATTTCCTAGTGGGAAAAGTGTACATTTGCAAACAGATGTGAATACATTTTGACAGGTAAAGATGGAATTACTGACCACCTTTACCTATGTTCTAGGCAAGTTTTGAGGATTGATATTATATTTTATATAATGTCATATAGAAAATGTATATTAGTTATGATTTATCATTATGTGGCTTCTGTGCTACTTGGAAGGCACTGCACATTATTAGATCTGAAGATAATGTTTGGCTGTGGGGTGGACTGGAGTCCAGGGGCCTGGGGACGCTGTGAATGAGCACTTATGTAGGAGGATCAGGTGATGAAGGGAAGACACTGTGCATCTCGTGGCAGAAAGGGCAGCACCAGTGAGCTGGGGGTTTCTCAGAGAGGGCCATAGGCTGGAGGAGAGCAGTTGTTAACAACACGTGCCTTCGCAGCTTCCCCAGGGCTAGAGCAGCCCAAAGGTCTGAGGCGGCTCCCCACGCAGCCCCTGGGTAATGAGCAGTTAGGATAATGATTCATGGGCCTTTTTTAAAATTAGATTTGGGGATGGGCCTTTCTACCAAGAGGATGTGCCTTCCAGCAAGAACTCAGCAGTTCAACTTCTCGGAGGCAAGTGTCAGCGCACTCACCATCTGGGCCGCATCCTCAGGAGGAGGTGACATACATGTTCCATCAGCTCGGCAGGAGAGGAGGGCCCTGTGTAGCCCCAGCTGGTTTCCCAGGGTCCACCAGCAGCTGCTGGGCAGCCTTGACTGCTCTGCCTGCCCAGAAGCCGGGTCTCTGCTGCCAGGCCTTCCCTGAAGAATGCTTGGATTACATGTCACACCTGATCTGGGGCCCTAGTTTAATGCCCTATGGTATCATCTCGCCGCCTTCTCCCTGAGCTGAGGGCTGGTGCAGTGGCCTTTCCCTCTGAGTCGCTGCTGTTGCAGCCAACCACCTGAGTGACTCTGGTAGGTGAGTTTGTCACAGAATGGCTCCGTTTTGCCCCCTTCCCCTGTCCCTTTTCACCCACGCAAGGGCCCTGTCCATGCACGGCTCCACTTTCCCACATTTCCTGGCCTCGTGGATCTGCCTTTCTTCTGCCTCCACAGCAGTCAGTTTCAAGTTAGAAGTAAAATATCTGCAGACCACAGGATTTGGGAGAAAATGTGATGCATGTGGACTTTTGTAGGTTTGGGACTAAAACGCTGCACATTGTCTTAAAACGAATAGTCTGAGAGGATGTCGAGTTGCCAACTTTGAGGACAGCTGCTGTGCAAATTGAATCCATTTGCAGATTTTGACATCAGAAACACAATTCCTATTTGGAACAAGACCTCACTGTGTTTGGGTTCTGAATGGTGAGCAGGTAGCTGTTATGGCTAACGTCAGAGTTTCGCCAAGCTGCAGCCACCTCGGTGAGCACTAAAACCAAATTCAAGCATGCTGCAGTGATTCCTGTGAGCCCTCAGCAGAATGTCCCTCTGCAGGAGCCTTGATGCTTGAATATGGCTCCAGAAGAATTAACTAAATTGTACATCCTGAAGTAGCAGAGCGGGCCTGGGCTTGGGGACAGAGTGAGAGAGAGTGATTCTGTCATACTGTCAGATATTTTCCTATATCCCACTGTATACACCAACCTGTATATAAAACCCATGAGAGATTAGGGTAAAGGGCAGTGAATGCAAAGATCTGGATTAGTTGTGAACTGTGTGCTTGGCACTGTGGAAAGAGAAGGGGCCTCAGAAGCAGGCTGACCTAAGTTTGAGTCAGTGGTGGTCGGAAGACAGTTAGGGACTGGTTCGTGAAAACGGATCCCCAGCTCCACGTTCAGTGACATCATACTGGTCGCTGAAATTGGCTGAGGTGGGAGTATTTACACCACAGGAAATGGCACATGCTTCAAAGCAGGCCGTTTTTTATTTTTATTTTTTTAAGTGGGACTTACCAGCATAGCATTGGTTTGGATCAACTCCACAGACGGTTGGCCAGGCCCTTTGCCAGTGTGCCTGCAGCTGTGTGACCTTGGACAAGTTACATGTGCCAGAGCTCAGCTTCCTCTTCTGTAAAATGGGCATAGTTACCAGTATCTCTCAAGACTGATGGGAGAATTGACAGAACCTGGCTCTCCTCCTGTCACTTCATTTCAGTTTGGTGTCACCTCCCCACTATCTCCCCACCTGGTAGCATCAACTGCTCAGAACTCCTTCCAGACCCACATCCTGTGAGTCATCAGGTCCCACAAACCCTCCTAGATAAGGTCCTAGGATGCTCCTCCCACCCCTCATCTCTTGACAAAGCTGCATTTACAGGGCATGCCCTGCCCATTTCCTGCTCCTCCAGTCCAGCCTCTTCCTTAAAAAAAAATGAAAAGCAAATCTTATCTGGACTCTCCTGCTTAGACTGAACCGGTTCAGGCCCAGACTTCCTGGCTTAACTGGGCTGAGGCTCTTCTTGACCAGCATCGCCTATATTTCTGACCTCATCTGTTCTCCATAGCCCCCACCCCATCACCACAGCCCCCGACTCACTCCCTCCTCCTCCTGAAGAGGAAGTCAGGCAATCACTTCTTGGAAGCGATGCTTTTCCCCCGGGCTTCCTGTGCCTGGAATGCCCAGCCCTCGCTTCCCTGGGTGCACTTCATGATTCAGTGGCAATGTGACCTTCTCTCTGGGCTTGTTAGGCAGGGTTTTAGCCATGCCTCCCCACCCTCAGCCCAGGCCCCTTTCCACTTCCATGATTGGATCTCACTCCCAGCTGGGGACTGTGTCTTGATCTACTGGGTTCCTGCTGCCCCACCAGGCTGGCCAAGCCCATGCACACCCAGCTTTGTGGCCCCCTCCCCCCGGCCAGGGGTCTGGTAGGGCATGGTGTACAGCCAAGATTAGTTACCCTTCACTTCTGTTCTAGCCTCTCAGCTGGGTTATTTGCCGAAGGAAAATAACAGCTAAAATTAGATATTTCTCTGAAGACAGCCTGGGACATTCAGTTTTTAGGTGAAAACAATCAAATAGCTTTCAATGTAAGAACAAGAACCTGACTTCACAGATTTGGAATGCTTTCACTCTTGAATCATAAAGTTAACAATTATGGAACCATTACTAAGTGCCAGGCACTTCATATAGGTTACTTCATTTACTGCTCCCCCCATCTCTGTGAGATCAGAATTCTTGACCTCAGTTTACAAATGAGGATTGGAAGCCCAGGGAGCTCAGGTGATGTGCCCAAGGTCACGGAGCCAATAAATGGCAGATCCAAAATTCAACCAGATCAGCCTTATTCCAAAATCCATGTTGGGGGGAGAGGGGAAATGCAGTGCCAGAGAGATTTAAGATCCTCAATTTAGACTGCTGGCAGGGTACCAAGAAATGGCAGCCCCTTGAAAAGGATGTTTTACTGTAAAGCTCATAAATAGTTTACCTATTTAATTTTTCCCTGCCTTGTAAAAGTTTGATTGTTTTAAGATTCCATAAACATGCTATTCAATATAGATGCAGTAAAATCATTTTTCTTCAAAATACACAGTATTCAGAAGATTCTAGTTTCAGGAATTGTGGAGTAGCTCATATCAGACTACACCTCCCACAGATAGCAATTATAAACTATGGACAAAGTAGCAACCACCACGACAAAAAGAAACAACTATTTGAAGGCCCTGGAGAATAACGAAGATCAGGCAGAAACTGGAGATAATTTGATGCTTGATAAAAAGGAACTGCATTGGGTGAGATGCATGTTACTTATACAGCCCCTTCCTGGAGGGCACTTTCTAGGCCACAGCGCTTAGGAGCTAGAACTCAGAAAGTTCCATTATTATTGGCTTGAGATCTGGTAGGATGGGGTTTAGAGCTGCCAGAGTAGCTGGAAGTGGAGGAGGGAAATCCCAAAAAGAAGGGAGACTAAAGAGTGGGACTCCCAAGTCTGCATATTAACCCCTTCTCAGCCTCAATTAACTCCTAACCATGTTTGCATGGGGGAGACTTCAAGGAACCCAGAAGAAAGTAATTGCTGGGGGACTGGGAAAAGCTAATCAGAGATTTCCCATTACAAGAAAGTCAGAGTTTGGAGTTAGAGTCCCACTAAGTTATATGGGGCTTCATAAACACCTTTGGATTTTCCCTGAAACCCCAAGAGGGTTTTATGTTAGGAACAAAGACTAGGTCTTATATTTATCTAAGACCAATGGCAAAAACAAAACAGATCTTCCCTAATAAAGTGTGAAAACCAAGCCTCCACAAAAATCAAGATGATTAGTTAGGAATTTAACAAAAATCGATACTTTTCAGAGGAAGATAACATAATCCAGAGCTTATACAACAGATCACCTATGATGCTCAGAATTCCTTCTCAGTCAAGCCTTTCTTAGTGCGTTGGACAGAGTTTTAGTCATAGCTTCCCATCTTCACTCTGGACTCTCTTCGCACCAAGCCCTGTAAATTCTAGCACTTCTCGCCAAGATCTGCTGGTTGTCTGGCTGCCATGCAAGACTATTAACTTTTTATTAGCAGACATGTGAAGAAACAGGGAACTGCAACATATAGTCAAGAGAAAAATCAGGCAATAGAAGTAAACCTTGAGATGAACCAGGAGGTCAAATTAGCAGATAAGAACTTAAAAACAGCTGTTATGAAAGTAGTCAAGGGCAACCTCTGCTTTCCAGGTTCAAGAGATTCTCCTGCCTCAGCCTCCTGAGTAGTTGGGGTTACAGGCACTTGCCACCATGCCTGGCTAATTTTTGTATTATTAGTAGGGACAGGGCTTCACCATGTTGGCCAGGTTGGTCTAGGTCCCCTGACCTCAAGTGATCCACCCACCTGGCCTCCCAAAATGCTGGGATTACAGGCATGGGCCACCGCACCTGGCCAGACTTTTAAACTGTTTTGTAGAGATGGGTCTCACTATCTTGCCCAGGCTGGTATCAAACTCTTGGTTTCAAGCTATCCTCCTGTCTTAACCTCCCAAAGTGCTGGGATTACAGGCATGATCCACTGTTCCTGGCCTGTTTTGTTTCTTTACCTGGTGTTCATATTATAATTATTTTTTAAACTGTACATATGTTAATGGCCTCTTTTATATGTATGAGCTATCCACAAAAGAAATGAGTTAAAACATAAACTGAACTATAGTACAATATTCTGTATTCATTCAAACTTATCTTCCTGAAGACAATTCTACAACATGGGAAAATGTTCGCATAGTAAAAAGAATAAAAAGCAAGTTATAAAACTGTATTCACATTATGATCCCAGCTTAGAAGAGAATATATATATTTACAGAGATCCACAGAGAAAACACTGAACAGAAAAACGTCAAAAATGCTAAGTGATTATTTTCTTTTGTATACTCTTAAGTAACTCCAAATTTTTCACAATGAAGAGGTGTCAATTTTATAGTCTTAAATAGGGAACTAACAAATGGTGTTTAAGTTCTCTGCAGAAAGGCTTGAAATAAGACTTACCAAACCATTTCTATCACTCAGGATCCAGGGCAGGAAATGAAAACCACTTCAGACATTTTCAGCCCTAAGGCATTTAATAAAGGGGATTTAGGGCTGCTGAAAGCAGTACCAAGGCTGGGCATCTCTGGCTTAAACAATAGAAATACACTGTCTCGTAGTTCTGGGGCTGGAAGTTCAAGATCAAGGTGTCAGCAGGCTGGGCTCCTTCTGAGGATGTGAGGGAAGGTCTGCAAGCCAGGGTCTTACAAGGTCTGTTGCAGGCCTTTCTCCTTAGCTTGCAAAGGGCCATCTTCTCCTGTGTCTTCACATTGTCTTCCTTTGACTCGTGTCTCTGTGTCCAAATTTCTGCTTTTCATAAGTGTAATCTCCCAGTGGGTTCACCTTGCCCACTGCCTAGATGGAGCCGATTCATCAAGACAGGGTAATTGCAATAGAGAAAGAGTAATTCACGCAGAGCCAGCTGTGCAAGAGACTGGAGTTTTATTACTAAATCGGTCTCCCCGAGCATTCGGGGAGCAGAGTTTTTAAGAATAACTTGGTGGGTGGAGGAAAGCCAGTGAGCTAGGAGTGCTGACTGGTCAGGGATGAAATCAAATGGAGTCAGAGCTGTCTTCTTGCATTCAATCAGTTCATGGGTGGGGGGTGGGGCACAAGATCAGATGAGCCAATTTATCGAACTGGGTGGTGCCAGCTGATCCATCAAGTGCAGGGTCTGCAAAATATCTGAAGCACTGATCTTAGGAGCAGTTTAGGGAGGGTGGGAGTCTTGTATCCTCTGGCTGCATGACTTCTAAACCATAATTTCTAATCTTTTGACTAATGTTAGTCCTACAAAGGCAATCTAGTCCCCAGGCAAGAAGGAGATCTGCTTTGGGAAAAGGCTACCATCATCTTTGTTTCAAACTATAAACTATAAACTAAGTTTCTCCCAAAGTTAATTCAGCCTGTGCCCAAGAATGAACAAGGACAGCTTGGAAGTTAGAAGGAAGATGGAGTTGATTAAGTTAGATCTCTTTCACTGTCTCAGTCATAATTTTGCAAAGGCGGTTTCATAAGGACAATTGTCATGTTGTATTAGGACCCACTCTATTCCAGCATGACCTCATCTTAGCCTAACTAACTACATCTGCAATGACTGTATTTCTAAATAAGGTCACATTCTGAGGTACTGTGGGTTAGGACTCCAACTTATGAATTGGGGAGGGGGTTGGACACAATTTAATGCATAACAGTACTGTTTAAGGTTTTTACAAAAAGCACATATAAAGGAGAGAGAAAAGGAAACCTGAGATTATCTGGAGATAAATTGTGGAGGCCTGGACAGGTGCCATTCTGGGAGTGGCCTTCTAGAGACAGGGCCCTCAGGGGCACATCTGAGGCTGAAGATTGACACTAAGTGCACAGACGTCGGCCTTCTGAAATCATTCTTTCAAATGATCACTTTGTTGGCAGTGGGACCCAAGAGCCAACATAAACTCTCGTCTGCTCCTGCCACCATCTGATGTTCTCTATGTGGCAGAGAAGGTGCCCTGCCCTGCCCCTTGCCTCTGCTACCATTCTCTGGTTGCATTCAGCTGCCACCTGGCTAGACTCACCTGGGAGGGGAGGAGGGTGCCTGTCCTTGGGGCTTGGAGTTCACACACTTCCTTATCATTCTGGATAGAGCTGGTTTGGTGTCTTGGAAAGTGTTTAGAGAGCAGAGAGAGGCCCCATAAGAAACTGATCTCTTTATCTCACCTGGCAAAGGCTGGGCCTCAGAGCAGGGCCACAGGCCTCTTCCTTCTGCAGATGCTGCAGTGTCTCCGGATCAGAACAGGGCCTCGCTCCTCCAGTAGCAGCGGAAATGGCTCTTGAGAAGCTGGCCTCTGGAGGGCCCCAGCTCTGCTCCTCCCCGCAGGGTCTGTCCTCTTGAATGATAAGTGGTCATCAGTGGCCAGAGGACTGGGAGCAGAGCCATGCAGTTCCCAGCGAGGGTTTCTTGTTTCCCTCCTGGCAGGTGTTGGCTGAGACAGTGCAGATGCCTTTGTCCCTGCTGGTCGCTCCGAAACTTGGATTCTGTCCCTGGCCAGGCCCCAGTAATGCCGGCTGTTTTCCTCCAGCGGAAGAAGCTGCTCTTTTTGTGTCTGCAGATGGTGCTGCTGCAAGACACCTCGGTCAGGGTGGTTCTGGGAGAGCCAGCTGGAAGGAGCTCGCTCCCCTTTCATTAAGAGGGGGCTGCTGGCTGGGCTGGCAATGGCCTTGAGGTCAGCAGGTTTCTGTTCAGCACTGCTCTGGAGAGCATTCACTCCGCTCTGGAGATTGTTCACCTCATCTCCGTCATAACTTGCTCCCTTCTCTTCCCCACCTTTTCCCTCTTATCTATGTGGACAGGACAGCTTTAGAACCTCTTTCTGCACATCATCACATTACCCTCCACTCGCATCCTGCCACCACCCTGTTGAAAACCTTCCATGGCTCCCTGGTGCCTAAAGTGTGCTTCTCTTTTTTTTTTTTTTGAGACGGAGTCTCCCTCTGTCGCCCAGGCTGGAGTGCAGTGGCCGGATCTCAGCTCACTGCAAGCTCTGCCTCCCGGGTTCACGCCATTCTCCTGCCTCAGCCTCCCAAGTAGCTGGGACTACAGGCGCCCGCCACCTCGCCCGGCTAATTTTTTGTATTTTTTAGTAGAGACGGGGTTTCACCGTGTTAGCCAGGATGGTCTCGATCTCCTGACCTCGTGATCCGCCCGTCTCGGCCTCCCAAAGTGCTGGGATTACAAACTTGAGCCACCGTGCCCAGCCTAAGTGTGCTTTTCAAACTGTATTGCATCTCGGATTTGCCTGTAGCTCATAAAAGATCAGCCTCTCCCAAGTTGCAGCTCAGAGTCAGTCATCAGATCACTATGATGGAACCCAAGGACCTGAATCTTTAACTGGCTCCACGGGTGATTTTTTTTCACTTGTATAGTTTTTCTTTAAATTGTGGTAAAATATACATAACATGAAATTTACCATCATAACCATTTTTAAGTGTATAGTTCAGTGACATTAAGTATTGTTGCAGACTGTCTCGCTGCCAAATTCATGTTGAAGCCCTGACTTTGAATATGATGGTTTTTGGAGGTGGGATCTTTGGGAGGTGATTAGGTTTGGTTGACATCATGAGAGTGGAGCCCTCATGATGGGATTAGATCCCTTATACGAAGAGGAAGACAGATTTCTCCACGTGCTTGCACTGAGGAAAGTCCACATGAGCACAAGGCAGGAAGGCTGCTGTCCACAAGTCAGGAAGAGAGCCCTCATCAGCCCCTAGCCATGCTGGTACTCTGATCTCGGACTTCCAGCCTCCAGAACTGTGAGCAGATAAAGAGTCTTTTGTTTAAGTCATTGGGTCTATGGTATTTGTCACAGCAGCCCAAGCCGACTCAGACAACTGTGTTCACGTTGCTGTGCTACCATCACCACCATCCATTTAGAGAACTATTTCATTTAGCAAAACTGAAACTCCATACCCATTAAATAATAACTCCCCATTCTCCCTGCTCCCAGCTCCTGACAACACCGTTCTACTTTGTCCCTACGAATTTGACTATTCCAGGTACCTCATACAAGTGGAATCATAAAGGATTTTTCCTTTTGTGCCTGGCTTATTTCACTTAGCATAATGTCCTCAAGGTTCATCCATGTTATAGCTTATGTCAGAATCTTTTTCCTTTTTAACTCTGAATAATATTATATTATATGCATATTGCTTCCACCTTTTGGCTATTGTGAGATCCTGCTTTCATTTCTTTTGGGCATATATCCAGAAGTAAAATTGCTTGATCACATGGTAATTTTTTTCTTTTTTTCTTTCTTTTTAGAAAAGGTCTTACTCTGTCACCCAGGCTGCAGTGCAGTGGCGAGATCTCATCTCACTGCGACCTCTGCCTTCTGGATGTAAGCAGTTCTCCCACCTCAGCCTCCCGAGTAGCTGGGACTACAGGGGCACTCATGCCTGGCTAATTTTTGTATATTTTGGTAGAGACAAGGTTTCACCATGTTGGCCAGGCTGGTCTTGAACTCCTGACCTCAAGCGATCCACCTGGCTCGGCCTCCCAAAGTCCTGGGATTGCAGACATGAGCCACGCCTGGCCAAGATCACACAGTAATTTTATTTTGATTTTATTGAGGAGATGCCATACTGTTTTCCACAGTGGCTACCCTTTTCACATTTCCACCAGCAGTGTGCAGGGCTTCTAATTTCTCTACATCCTCATCAACACTTGTTATTTTCTTTTTTGTTCTCTTGTAATAGCCATCCTAATGAGTGAAAAGTGGTATCTCAGATGGTTTTAATTTGCATTTCCCTAATGATTAGTGATTTAAGCATCTTTTCATGTGCTTATTGGCCATTTGTATATCTTCTTTGGAGAAATGTCTATTCAAGTCCTTTGCTCACTTTTGAGTTGGGATGTTTATTTTGTTGTTGTTGTTGAGTTGTATCCAGAAGTGATTTTGATAGAAAGTGAGAGAGTGGTGGATGGAGAGGATGAGCTGTCTGTGGGGTGTCTGGGACCCTCTGTGGGTGGCCTGACCCACCTCCCCTCTCATTTCCCGCTTCTCCCAGCAAGAATGCTTTGCCCTGGCTGGCTGTTCCCATCTCTGGCCTTTTGTTTATTCCATACCAACAGCTTGGATTGCTGTAGCAGACTGACGTTTTCTTGTCCGCACAAACCCACCCTCCTTCAGCACAAACCCACCCTCCTCCATCTCCAGCAATAGTTCTGGTGGGACTGTGGGTCGTGGTCCCATTGTCTCCTGCCCACATCACTGGCACATGACCCTGGCTTGCCCAGAGCTAGTGCTCTCGTCACCCTGGTATCAGGGGTTGCCTCAAGGGGTGGGCCTGTGATCCAAGCCAATCAGGCCTTTATGTGGCTATTGGAAAAATGTCTCCTTCTGCTTGGATTACCAAGCTGGGATGATGTAAGCCTGGGCTACTGGTGGTCTCTTCCTTGATAGCATAACCCATCTGCAGGAAGACATGAAAGGTCAACACACAAATGAGAGCTAAGTAAAGATAAGGAAAGTGAAGAGAGAATTTGAGTGAGAGAGAGAGAGAGAGAGAGAGAGAGAGACTGAGATCATTGCTTGAGTCCTGGATCCAGCCATACCTGAAACCAGGCCACCCCGGGATGTTCCAGGTGCATAAGCTGATAGATTCCAGAACATCCCCCAACTCTCTTTTTTTCCACCTAAGCTGGTCTGAATTGGGTTTCTGTCACTGGTAACAGAAAACATTCTCACTAATGCAAATCCCTCTTTCCAGTTCCATCTCTCCATGCATCCATCTGTCTGTCCTTCCACTTTTCGTCCTGCCAAGCTCAGATCTGCCCTTTTCTCTTTTATATTTGGCCTGAAGAGCTGCTCCCTCTAGGGAGCCCTAGTAGTCAGGGGGTGAGAAGGGGGCTTTCCAGGTACTCTGATCTCCAACCTTCTGTCCGCTGTGCCCTTTGGGAACCTCTGTACTGTACACTTCTGTGTGTGGCTTGTGTGACAGAGTGTTCTTTAAGAGAAAGCTTATCCTGTGGCAGCTGATGTGAACTGCCCAGGAAGACATCCAGTATCCCCTTCCCTGCCCAGCCCCTGACCAAGGCCCCTGGGGCAGCCCAAGACAACATCCTCCACCCACACCTCTGGGGCAGCCTTGGGCACAGGCCCAGCCCTGACCGAGGAGCACGGATATCTGCAGAGGCTTCCAGAGAGAGGGTGTGAAAAGGTGAGTGGTGATGGAAAAAATGACTTGGGGTTTCCTTGTTGTTGGTTTTGAGTGTGTGGCTTTATTCTTTTGCAGCTGTGATCTCTCTAGAGGGTTTTCCACCCCCAGCCCAGGAAGGGGAAGCCGCCTCCGGGTGTCCATGGGGAGCCACTGGCCCTGGTGGTTCAGTCTCTTGGTGGGGTGGTGGGTGTGGGGGTGGATCACTGGAACAGAGAACAGGATGATGCACGCTTTGTTGGGGGTGCATATAGGGGAACGGCTGGCCCTGGAATGGAGACACTTGAGACAGGGGAAGGGGCTGGGCATTGCTCAGGGGTGTAGTTCAGTGTGCAAGCGCGGTGCCTCAGTTTGTGGGCCAAGAGGGGGCGTGCATGATATACCCAAAGGCTGGACCCCTTCCCCTGTGGCACAGCCCTGGAGTGGCAGCTGCAGTGGACAAAGACTCAGACCCTTCCCAAACTGTACAGAAAAAATCAGCCCCCAGTTCATGTGTGACCCTGAACATGACTGAGGCTGAACTGGCTCACAGCTGGGGAGGGGTGTGTGGATGGCGACGCAGACAACTGTGAACAGCACCCCTTCTAGGATGGCGGGGAAGGGGCAGTGTGGGGAGACCGACTCCCCATACTTGTGCAGAGCTGGCCTTGCGCTGAGGAAATGCATTCTGGTACTACTTACTCAGTCCGAGACAAATTTTTTAAAGTTTAGAAATGTTTATTTGAAAAACAAATGTTTCGCGCACCCAGGTGTTGCACAGGAAGTTGCGTGCCCCGTGTTACTCTGTCAGCCGTTGCCATGTTAGTTTTGGGTACATGCATGTCCCGATTCCCCAGCTGTGTTCTTACAGGGCCACTTCTGCAACTTCAAACTGCCTGCAGACTCTGGAGCTCAGCCTGGGAGAGATGCTCAGAAGGTGTGAAATTGATGCTGAACAAACAGCTAACCTTAGAGACGGCTTAGTCAGAATCAGGCACTACTCTCAGCACTTTCACAATATTACTTCATCTCATCTCAACAACTGTGTGAGTTCGAAACTATTATTGTCCCCATTTTCTAGGTGAGGGTCAGAGGACTGAGTGAGACTCAGTGGGTTCCAGCAGTGGGGACGAGGCTGAACAATGGGAGGAATAGTTCTGAGCAGCAGGACAGCATGGTGGCCAGAGGCCTGGTCCCAGAGGCCTGATCCCAGGTGGGTGCGGATGCCTGCCAACCGTGACCTTGACTTTGTTCATTTCATGTCCAGTGGCATTTTGCGGGGTGGGGAGGAGCATGCGCTCTACGCAGACCTGGTCAGATGTGGGGAGCCTTGAGCAAGCACTTCTTTTCTGTGAGCCTCAGTTTCCCCAGCTGTGAAATGGGAAGAGCTATACTTTATAGTTGGGAAAGATGAATGGAATTGTTGGGGAGAGAGCTTTGCACTGGGGGCTAGATCAATGCTGCATTTTCCAGTTTGGGTCACATCGGGGCCTTCTTCTCTCCCTTGGCTGGTGAAGAGTAGGGTCATAAGGCCTGGGGGCCTCAGCCTGAGCCCTCACTGTGCCAGGCACTGGGCCACACTTGGCACTGGGGAGACCCCATGCCTGAGCCCTTGCTGCACCAGGCACTGGGCCATACTCAGTGTTGATGCTGAGGAGTCCCTATGCCTCTGGGTACTTGGGGGGCTAGCACCCCTCATTTCACCCCTGTTACCCACATGCCTGGCTCCCTCCAGTGCCGCCCCTCCTGAGCACCTTCCTTGTGCTTGCAGCCAGGGAACAAAGATGGATAAGACCCAGCTGCTGCCCCCAGGACTCCTGGTCTCATGGGAAACCCAGAACTGTATCAGATGACAGCACAGCTTTGGAGGTGATCTCAGGATGCTGGGGGAACCCCATGGACAAGCAGAAAATAAAATGCTGCCTTCTCCTCCAAGCAAGGAATGGCTTCAGGGAAAATACTTACAACACCATGCGAAGGTGGTGTTGACATCTATGATTCTCTACACAGTCTGCATGGAACCCCGTGGCTGCGGTTGAGTGCCTTCGGGAAAGGAACTGGGGGCCATGGATGGGAGAGACTGACTTTTTGGTATATATCCTTTTATGTGGTTTGCTTTAAAAAAACAAACAAACAAACAAAAACAAAACAAAAACCCGGCGGGGTGCGGTGGCTCATGCCTATAATCCCAGCACTTTGGGAAGCTGAGGCAGATGGATCACGAGGTCGAGAGATCGAGACCATCCTGGCTAACATGGTGAAACCCTGTCTCTACTAAAAATACAAAAACTTAGTCAGGCGTGGTGGCATGCGTCTGTAGTCCCAGCTACTTGGGAGGCTGAGGCAGGAGAATCACTTGAACCTGAGAGGCGGAGGTTGCAGTGAGCTGAGATTGCGCCACTGCACTCCAGCCTGTGGGACAGAGCGAGACTCCGTTTCAAAAAAAAAAAACCAAAAACAAAAAACAAGAAACAATGGTAAGATTTAAATTTATTGTAAGTTGTTATTGAGAGCAATCCTCGTTTGGTAACCTATGCAGCTGTGCACAGGCCGTGACAAGCGCTTCTTCACCAGCTCACCTGCAGAGCACACAGAGGCACCCCCGACAGTCTGTGGGTTTACTCTTAAGCTTGTTCTTGCCAGTTGTACTTGCTATAATCGTGATGTCATCTAATTAAATTTAGTGTAAACCAATGAGATATGAGGGTAATAAGAATGAACTGTTGTTTCTAAGACATATAAGTGAATGCCTTGGAAACCTTTCTCAAGGTGAGTCATTTTACAAAAATCGTTGTCAAATTAGATGGGGGCAAGACAACTGTGCAAGTTCTGGGGAAGCCCAGTCCCAGGGGACCCTCAGGTTGCTCACGTCACACGAGTCTTTAAGTTCTGGCTCCACCTTAAAGAGAACCAAGCTGGAAATCATGAATATACATTACGAATATGATTTATGCAAAAAAGTTAATGTAGAATCCCACTGAGTGGCTCCTTCCCAATATTCCTGGGCCTCAAACCTACATCCAAGTGTAGGCACTAAGTGTGTTTCCAGTTAAAAGCTTTAAATTATCAGAGAAGTTTCATTTTATGATTGCCACTTTAACTGTCTTTTCCAGTGAACCCACCTGCCGTTGGCCGGAGGTTTTGACCATAGATATATGAGTGTTTAATAGTGTCCACGTGTCCTTTCTTAGGGAGACTCCCAAGAAATTCCCTGGTTTGTTTGTTCTGGTACCCTCGATTAGGGGTAAGGTCTTGCCTTCACCCCAGTCCCTTTCAGGTGTACAAGACTGTTGGGCAGTGGGTAGTCTGCAGGCCCAGGTCACTGGAGAATCCACCCATGACCCTGCCAGGTCCCCCAACCACCTCCATGCTGCTCCCCTGACGACTGACTCCAGCTCCCACCTCTTCCCCTCTGCAGATCTTCACCTCTCCCTTCTCCTCTTTGCCTCACCTGGCCCTGCAAACACATATTCACGTTATTCTATTTCTTGGTCTTGCACCTTCTTCAAGACTTTATTGTGAGGTAAGAGAGGAACACAGTGGTCAGGGCATGGATAAGTGTCAGAGGGGAGGAAAGTCCACATAAACACATTTAAAAACCCAGCTTTTTTGTTGTTGTTGTGTGTGTGTGTGTTTTTTTTAGACAGGGTCTCGTTCTGTTGCCTAGGCTGGAGTGCAGTGGCATGATCTGGGTTCACTGCAACTTCCGCCTTCTGGGTTCAAAAATTCTCCTGCCTCAGCTTCCCAAGTAGCTGGCATTATGGGCATGTGCCACCTTGCCAGACTAATTTTTGTATTTTTAGTAGAGACAGGGTTCGCCATGTTGGCTAGGCCTGGTCTTGAACTCCTGACCTCAGGCGATCCACCCACCTCGGCCTCCCAAACTGCTGGGATTACAGGCGTGAGCCACCTCGCCCAGCCAAAAAAACCAGCTTTGATGGAAGAACAAGCAAAATGCAGTGATACATATAATGGAATAATATTCAGCCTTACACAAGAAGGAGATTCTGACGCGCTCTACCACATGGACGGACCTGGAGGACATTGTGCTGAGTGAGAAAAGCCAGGCATGAAGGACAAATAGCGTGTGATTCCACTGGAGTAGTCAGAGTTCCAGAGACAGAAGTAGAGTAGAGGCTGCCAGGGGCTGGGGGAGAGGCATGGGGCTTTGGTGTTTGATGGGCACAGAGTTTCAGCTGGGTAAGATGAAAGGGCTCTGTCTGGAATGGATGGTGGTGACAGCAGCACAACAGCGTGCATGGACTTCAAGGCCATGGTTCCGCACAGCTAAAGAAGTTATGGTGACACATTTTGTGCTCTATATCTCTCATCACAGAAACAAAAACAAAACACAAACCCCCAAAAAGAACCTCAGCAATAGGCTTGGCACAATGCCTCACGCCTGTAATCCCAGCACTTTGGCAGGCTGAGGCTGGAGGATCACCTGAGGTCAGGAGTTTGAGACCAGCCTGGCCAACATGGTGAAACCCCCGTTCTACTAAAAATACAAAAATTAGCCAGGGGTGGTGGTGCGAGCCTGTAATACCAGCTACTCAGGAGGCTGAGGTAGGATAATCCTTTGAACCCAGGAGGCGGAGGCTGCAGTGAGCCAAAATTGCACCACTGCACTCCAGCCTGGGCAACAAAGCGAGACTCTGCTTAAAAAAAAAAAAGAAAAAAAAGAACCCCAGCATTGCGATGGCCTGCCCCTCAGGGCTTGGCCTCCCTGGGAAGTGCCCTAGTTGCTTCTAGGGATGAGATGCTGGATATCTTCACACTCTTCCTTGAACCTTAATGTTTCCCAATGCCCTTCAAAAAACACCTATTACTTTCATAGTGGGGGAGTCGGGCAGGAGGCCTGTTGAGAGTTTTAAAGAAAATGAGAAGGGTGGGAGTTGGGCGGTTAGTTGTCAGAGTTCATCCTTCTTCCTCCGAAGGCCCAGGTCTCCTCTAGGTGGGCGGAGACAATGGGGGGCCAAGCGGAGGGGCACTTCCTGCCGGAGGAAGACCTGGCAGGTTCTTTCCCACCCAGCCCAACCCTGATGGGTCTGCTGCCAAGGAAAGCCAGCACCTGGGTCCCTGCAGCTTCCAGAAAGGCCTATGAAGATGGGCTGGGCCCCTTCTGCACATCCCTCATCTGCACTCCTCACCAACCCCAGAAGAGAGAACTAGCTCCTGTTTGCAAGCAGCTCAAATTAGGGGGAACCAACTGCCAAACCTGGACTCGTCAGGCTGATCCAATTGGTGCTTCCCACCTGGGGCTCTAGGAATGGCCCAAGTCACCTCTGTAGTCATGGGGCAGGGGGTATGTGTGGGTGCGCTTGTGGGTGCAGAGTCATGCGTATGTGTGCAAGTGTGTGTGTAGGTGCACAGGTATGTGTGAGTGCACATCTGTGTGTGTGTGAGTTCATGGGAATGTGTGGGTGCAGGGGTGTGTGTGTGCGTGCTTGTGTTTGAGTGCACAGGTGTGTGTGTGGGTGCATGGACATATATGTATGTGGTTGCACAGGTATGTGTGTGTAGAGGCGTGTGTGTAGGTGCACAGGGTGTGTGTGCGCGTGGGTGCACAGATGTGCATGTGGGAACAGGAGTGCATGTGGGTGCAGGGGGGTGTGGGGGTGCACAGATGTGTGTGTGCAGAGACATGTGTGAATGCAAAAGAGTGTGTGACTTCAGGGGTGTGTGTGGGTGCACGTTGCACAGGTGTATGTGTGCACGGTATGTGGGGGTGTACAGGTGTGTGTGGGGATATACAGGTGTATGTGGGGGTGTACAGCTGTGTGTGGGTGCAGGGGTTTGTGTGTGGGTGCAGGGGTTTGTGTATGGGTGCACAGGCGCATGTGTAGATGAAAGCTCACATGTGGATGCATCAGGTCTACATGTGCACCAGGTGCATGTGTGTGTATGTGCACATACGTGTATATATGAGACCACAACTCCCTGCAACTTCTCTGTCTGTTGGCTGTTTCTTCTCGTAAGATGTGGGCACCTCCTTCTTAGTCTCTCAATCCCCCTCTGCAGAGCATTCCAGCTCCATTGTCTCCTGGGTGCAGAGGGAAAACCCAGGGACCCTAAGCCTAATGAATCAAGGCAGCTATCCTGGTCCCTGAGGAGCCTGGATGGTGTTCCACTGTGGCCTTGAGCCTGGTCCTGGCCAGCTCCTGTAAAATATACCCTACAAATTAATACATAAATCCTACAAATTAGTATATTGAAAAGTTTATAGATTTATTTTGTGTTTTAGTAAGAATACAAAATAAATAAAATAAATACAAAATAAAATAAACACAATAAAATTAGTTGTATTAGTTAGGGTGACTGCTGTAACAAATAGACCCCCCAAATGCCTGATGGCTCAAAAACAATTGAAGTTGATTTCTACCCACCTGAACAATCCTAGACAGTGCAGACCAGCAGAGGCAGGCCGGGAGGACTGGAGGCTGGGCTCCCTACAGTCATTCCGGGACCTGGCTGTCAGGGACTCTGCCAGCTTCAGCTCACGGCTTCCGAGGCTGCCCTGGGCCTTGGCGCCCAGCCAGCTGGAGGAGGAAGGATCTCACAGGGCATTGCTCTACGGTACAGGCCGGAGAGCCATGGTGTAACTTCCACTGCAGCGCCATTGCCTAGGGCTGGCGCTCATGGCCAGACCCCCTGCAGGACAGATGGGGAAATGCGGGCTAGCTGTGTGCTAGGGATGGAGGTGAAATGGGTTTTGATTAGGGTGGCCCATGTAACTTATCCTTCGAACCAGGACCTTGCTAAGAGTGAAGGGTGTGATCAAGTTGTGCCAGAAAGGTAGGCACCAACTGAGATGGGACAAACGGTCACCCTAGGTTTGTGAGCAAAAACAGGCAAAGACAAACAAGTGTTATTTTCCTCATTGCCTATAGAAGAGGAAAGCATGTCACCTGGCCTGTTCTACGCTTGGTTTTATTTCTTCCACTTATCAATATGCCTAGGGATCTGTTTATGCAGAGAGCCTCTATTGAGTGGTTGTTTTTGTTTAACTTTTGCGCAATGAACCTTAATGCATCTTTGTTTATTGAGCCAGTTCCTACAGATGGACACAAGTCATTTCAGTCTTTTCAATCACAAACAGTGGTGCGGTGTTTTATACTGCACAGACATCATTTTAGGTCCATTAAGGTAGTAGTGTAGGCCGGGTGCGGTGACTCACGCCTGTAATCCCAGTACTTTGGGAGGCCGAGGTGGGTGAATCACCTGAGGTCAGGAGTTCGAGACCAGCCTGGCCAACATGGTGAAACCCCGTATCTACTAAAAATACAAAAATTAGCTGGGTGTGGTGGTGTGTGCCTGTAGTCCCAGCTACTCGGGAGGCTGAGGCAGGAGGATTGCTTGAACCCAGGAGGCGGAGGTTGCAGTGAGCTGAGGTCACGCCATTGCACTCCAGCCTGGGCAGCAGACTGAGACGCCATCTCAAAAAAATTAAATAAATAAATAGTAGTAGTGTGGTAGTCATGAAATGAACACTTATGCCTTTACCATCTGTGAACATATGCATCTCAAATTAATGCAATATATAGTTTTTCTTATTTCTGTACTTTATATAAATAAGATCAGATTCAAGGTATTATTTTTGTTTATTTTTCTTTTCTTTTGTTATTTTTTGATTTGGGATCTTTCTCTGTCACCCAGGCTGGAGTGCAGGGGCACAATCTTGGCTCACTGCAACCTTGAACTCCTGAGCTCAAGTGATCCTCCTGTCTCAGCCTCTCGAGTAGCTGGGACTACGGCCATGTACCACCATGCCCTCTAAGTCTTTTTTTTTTTTCTGTAGAGATGGGGTCTCAGTATGTTGACCAGGCTGGTCTCAAATTCCTGGGCTCAAGTGATCTTCCCGCCTCAGCCTCCCAAATTGCTGAGACTGCAGGCCTCTTTTGGGTGTTTGCTCTGGCGGCAGGAATTCTTTTTACATTCTGTATTCTCCTGACTGTTGCTCAAAATTATGTTTTTGACATTTATCCATTGAATGAATGTTAGATTCCATTGAATGACTGTACAGTTTAAAAAATAATTGAGTTTACTTTTGAGGGTTCTTTGGACCACGGCCAGTGTTCTGTGTTTTGGACCGTGCTGTACAGGCACTCTCTATCCTTAGTGCCCATGTGCAGGCATTTTCACTGTGGTTACACCTGACAGCGGATGGGCTTCCTCTCAGGACAGGTGTGTATTTCCTGTTGCTTCCCATTCTCCTCTTGACTTTCTTTTGCATTTCAGGCTAAGCAGCTTTTCATGTCTTTGCAATTTGAGTTTCCTCATTTGTAAATGACCCTCTGAGTCTTTTGCTCATTTTCCTATTGTGTTTTGTTTGTCTTTTCCTTATTAGATTGGAGGGGTTCTTTCTGTATTTTGAATATAAATTCTGTGTTGCTCATAATTGTTGAAATATTGTCAGCTTGTGACTTGTCTTTTCCCTCTTTATGATGTCTTTTTTAACTTTTATTTTTTATTTATTATTATTATTTTTTATTTTTTAGTAGAGATGGGATTTTACCACGTTGGCCAGGATGATCTTGAACTCCTGGCCTGAAGTGATCCCTTCACTTTGGCCTCCCAAAGTGCTGGGAGTAAAGGCATGAGCCGTAGCGCCCGGCCTTTATGGTGTCATTTGATAACAGAAGTTCATAAATGTAACGTGGTCAGGCTGGTCGATCTTGTCCTTAGGGTTGGTGCTTTTTGGTTTTGTGCTCGAGGATCCTCCCCCAGCTGTGGTCCTGAACACCCCGTCATCCAGAGCAGGCTTGAGGTAGTGAGCTCAAGTAGTGAGCTCTGGGTCAAGGACTGGCACCCAGTCTCCTCCCTGGGAGATGCCTGTCCCTGCCCATACCTGCCAGGAACACTCAGCTCTGACTTGCCCTGGAGCCCCCCCATGCCTACTTTGCTGCCCGCCCCAAGTGGGTGTGCCCCTGATGCACTGCCGTCAGCTTCCCCTTTGGGTTTGGAGTTTTATTTTTCTGTCTAACGTGCTTACCCCCAGTTGGACTGGCCTGTATTCCTTGGGCAACCCAGCAGCGGCTTGGCCTTTGGACAATCAGCTCCTCTGCTCCCCTGAGAAGGGGAAGGAGAGCCCCAGCGAGTGGTGGAAATCGCTTCTGAGACACTTTCCAGTGACAGGTCTCTCAGGAGCTGGAGTCTCAGGGCAGGGCCTGCAGGAAAGCATGGACTTACTAAGGAGGAAGTTTAGCTTGGCTCTGGGTTTGATGACAATGACGATGGTGATGATGATGATGATGAAACTATTTTGTTGTTGTTTTGGGGTTCACAGGAGCTGAGAGGAAGAGCAAGGGTTTGCAAATGAGGAAGAAAGCTGGGAAGTGGTTTCATGCATTTCCTCCTCTCCACGTGCCAGAAGGTGCCACTCGGAGGCTGTCTTCCCAGCCTCTTGAGGACAGGCAGAAGACCTTGTGGCCTCAGTTAAAGGAAAGAAGGGAGAAAGAAAAGAATGAAAGCAAGAAAAGGGGCCAGGAGGGAGTGTGAGCTGCAATCCCAGCATCCCGACATATGCCCTCATGCCTGGTCACGTGCAGGCACATTGCACGCCCGCTGGACACAGGCTGCTTGTATACCTTTATCACGTATATTCTTAACAACCATCCAGGACACCACTGAGTGCATAATACAGCCATTTACTAATATAGCCATCCTTAGCAGCCGTCCATGCACCGTCGGGTGCGCAGCCACGCACTAATCTAGTCATCCTTTTGACGTTGGACATGGGGTCATTTCCAGGATCAGGTTAGATGTTCTAGACACACCCAGCAGTGGGTAGCTTTAACTAGTACTTTATTCCTTCCTTTCCGTTATTTCCTTAAGCTACATTCTCAGGAATGAAATTTCTGGGTACATGATGAATATTTTTATGGTTTTTAAAAGACAGCATCAGATTTCTTTTCAAGGACAGGTGCTAATTTGCAAAACCCGAAATATATGTATGTATTAGAGATGGCGTCTTGCTATATGGCCCAGGCTGGTCTTCAACTCCTGGCTTCAAGCAGTCCTCTTGCTTTGGCCTCCCCAAGTGCTGGTACCACAGGCGTGAGCCACAGTGCCTGACCCCTTGTAATTTTTAAAGATAGAGGGGGCAGGAAAAGCTCACCAGAAGGTCTCTCCAGCCCTTGAAAGGCTCCAGCCTTGGTGTCTGGAAGGCTCTAATCAGCAGCTCTATTTTTACGGGGCCAGGCTGGAGCAGACAGGAAGGCTTATGCTATCTGACTGATAAGGTTGTCTGGGGACTGTTTCTATACCACCAGTTTCTGTGCTTATTGCTGTGGGCTTGGGTCTGGGGGCCTGGCACAGAGCTATGGGGGCTCTGACTATCTCAGATCCTGCCTCTGCCATCTCAGAGCTCACACTTTAGGTGCGGGGGAGTGAAGCAACTGGTGCTCTCTAACCAGAGTCGGGAAGCCTCATGTACCCAGGGCCTTGCTTTGGCCTCTCAGGGGTTGCAGGCCAGACTGGCTTGGTCAGGCCCAGAGGGTGCCGTGGGAAGGTGGACCTCTCAGTTCAGGCTGGCAGCCCAGCTAGGGTGGTCAGGCCCTGAGGGCTGGAGGTGTAGATAGAATGGTGTCCTCAGGCAAACAACAGAAATGCCCAGCCCAGTGGCAGTAAAGCCCCAAGGCCCCCCAACGCCGCCAGCCCAGACCCCTTCCCACTGGGAGCTGGGCCTTTCCATGAGCAGATAGAGCCCCACGGCCCAGGGCTGAGGGATCAGTTGTCCCCACACTAGCAGGGCCTCATACCCGCTTGCATCCAGCAAGTGCGGCTGACCTTTCTCTGGGTGCTTGGCCGGAATCCAAGCCCATTCTTCCGACCACCTCAGAGGGAGGTCAGGGTCTCAGCAGGGGCCTGCTCAGGACCTGAGGATGGACAGTTTCACTTTCCCTCAGATAACAGGGTGGGAGGCTATCTGGGGACAGGAGCCCAAAAGGGCCTGTCTGCTCACTCAGAACAAAGGTGGAATAAAACCAAAACCACTTCCTGGGAGGACAGTGTCTAGGGTGTCAGAGCCCGACACCGTTGCCCTCCATGCCTGCCTCCACTGAAGTGGGCTCTGGGGGCTCCTAGGGTCAACAGGGCTCAGGATGCTTCCCCTGGGACTGCCCCTCACAGCTGTGCAGGCTCACAGGCTCCTCTACCCCCTCCTGCATCCTCAACAACAACAACAACAACAAAATAGCTCACATAGGACTTTTCCCATCCCAGCTCTGTGGTAGATACTACTGTCACTACTCCCATTTTACAGAAGAGGAAACTGAAGCACAGAGAGGTCAAGGAACCTGCTCTAGGTCACACAGCCAGTGAGCAGTGGAACCAAGGCTCAGAGGGAGGCAGTCTGACTCCAGAGCCAGAATTTAATCACCACACTGTACAGGCTTTTCGTGTTGTGAGATGACAAATACACACACACACACCCACCAAAAGAAACCCAGAGGCTGGAGCTGTGGGCAGACCGGGGCTCCAAAGCCAGCAGACCTAGGACTGCATCCTAGCACTGCTGATCCCCAGACAGGTGCCTTTGGTTGATTATTTTTTATCTTTAGAGACAGGATCTCACACTGTTGTCCAGGCTGGAGTGCAGTGGTGCGATCATAGCTCACTGCAGCCTTGACCTCCTGGGCTCAAGTGATCCTCCCACCTCAGCCCCCCAGGTAGCTAGGACTACAGTTGCAAACCACACCTGGCTAAGTTTTAAAACTTTTTGTAGAGATAGGATCTCACTGTGTTGTTCAGGCTTGTCTTGAACTCCTGGCCTCAAGTGATCCTCCCACCTCAGCTTCCCAAAATGCTGGGACTACAGTTGTTACTTCTATTCACTTGTTACTTCATCTGTGAAACAGGAGAACAAACCCTATAGGAGCTGTGAGAATGAAAGGAGATCATTCACATTCTCGAAAATGTGTGGCACTGTGGCCTCTCCAGCCATGGTAGACATGCAGGAAGTGTGAGTTCCCATCCCAGTCCTCCTCCTTCCCAGATAATCTCAGACAGTCCCGTAATTATCCTGGGTGCAGGGACAGCATTTGGAAAACAGTGATGATTCTATTCATCCTGCTACAGGAGCCTCTTGGAAGATGCAAGTGGATGAAATAGCAGAAGACTGTGCTGCAAAAGGCCAATGCTCTGTGTATGGCCTCTCAGAAGATGTGAAACTAGGGAGAAAATAATGCTCTCCTTACTCTTTCCTGTGCACCGCGGAGCCCTGCAATTCCGCTCACACCTGCGATCACCACTGCCTGATGTTCTGCTCTCAGATGACCCCGGGGACTATCCAGCCTGTCAGCCCAGGGCACGTTACCTGAGTCAGTAATCAGTTTCCCCTCTGGATTCACCTCTGAATTCCAAAATGGGAATGTCATCATCTTCATGACTTCCATGTTCTATGGGAAAGTCAGCCTGCCTGGCCAAAGCAATAGTGAAATATTGGTTAACGTCATAAGAATGTAATGCTGATTCAGATTTCAGTTTTATTTTTGGACCCCATTTAAAAAGACCTGGCGACTTGCAAGTGTGTCGCTCCTTGCACTGGGACTGTCAGTAAAGGTGGTGTTTTCCTGTTCTATTAATAGATGATGGGTGGTATTAGAAAGCACCTTCGGCCGGGCGTGGTGGCTCACGCCTGTAACCCCAGTACTTTGGGAGGCCGAGGCAGGCAGATTGCTTGAGGTCAGGAGTTCAAGACCAGACTGGCTAACATAGTAAAACCCCGTCTCTACTAAAAATACAAAAATTAGCTGGGCGTGGTGGCCAGTGCCTGTAACCCCAGTTACTTGGGAGGCTGAGGCAGGAGAATCACTGGAACCTGAGAGGCAGAGGTTGCAGTGAGCCAAGATCGGGCCGCTGCACTCCACCTGGGTGAGAGAACAGAACTCCAAAAAAAAAAAAAAAAAAAAAAAAAAAAAAGAGAGAGAGAGAGAAAGAAAAGAAAGCACCTTCAAGGCCGTCTGTTTCTCTGAGCTACTACCTTCTTCGGAAAGACAAATCTCCTTCTCCTCCTTGTCCTCCTTCCTTCTACATTCCCTTAGGGCTGTGTGCTTCTCTCTCAGCACGCCCTGCCTTGGTGCCTGTGTGGCGGGGCCAGGTCTGACTTCCCAGGTGAGCTTGCTCTCCCGAGCTGCATCATTACATGACTCTTCTCTTTTTCCTAACCTCCCTCACCCCTCCAGCTCCCTTCTGCTGGTGGATGACATCTTTTCACTCCACATAGTCACAAGACAGCTGCTCCCCACCTGCATCGCATTTCCTTTCCAGGCAGGAAGAAGAGGAAGGAGGAAGAGACAGGACAAAGGTGGTCTTTCTTCCAATAAAGCTTTGACTTTTTATCTAGAAAACATTCTCTTTGAGCTTTTCACCCACATTTCCTTGGCCAGACCTGGGTCACATGGTCACCTCTAACTGAGAAGATAAGTACTTTAGAAGGAAATATTTTTATTCCCTCCCAAATCAGGGCTCTGTTAGGAAGAAAGCGGGGATGGGTCCTGGGTAGGCAGCTAGCAGTAACTCCACACAGTCTGTCCCTTTGCTGTCCAACACTCATGCAGTCCTTCCCTCAGACACAGAAAACATCAGTGTCTCCCAAGGCAGACAGCCAAAATCCCATCTTGCTACTTCCAGGCCAGGCTTCTTCATAAGGTACAGGTGGGGCTCCCTGTGGTCCTGGGACCTTGAAACTAAAAGACAAGTTATCTGCCCCTACATACTCAGGATCAGTGGTTGGTTAGAAACAGGAAAACGGCAATACAGCTTCCATCCAGGAAAATGGAATGGGATGCACACAACAGTCACTGGAGCAGGCAGCTGAAGTCCTGCTGATTGAGGATGCCTGGCTTCTTGGGTACCATCTAGCACCCTGCTCTGCTCTCAGGAAGATGTGCCAGAGCCATTGCCTTCTGCAGACTCAACTCTGCCCTATTCTCCTTATTCATTATTCTCCATGAGGTGGGTCTTGAGGGGACACACTATTTCTAGGGGCCACATGGCTTCCTGTTGGTGTGAGTCTGGGGTCCTGGGGGTGGCTTCAAGTATTGGCTATTACTCACCAACCTTGCATTCTTTTGGAGAACACATTTACTCAAAAACTTGGCTGGCTTACAGTCTTCTAATTTTATGTATTTATTTTTGTGGTCAGTTCCGGTAGCAGCCTCTTTTTGGTGGTTGGAGGTCTACTTGTGACCCCTGCTGTCCTCTGGAGTCTCATTTTCAAATGATGTCTCCTGAGGTTGAATCTGATTGGTGGAGTCAGGTCACATGCCTGTGCCCTGGCTGCAAAGGAGGCTGGGAGGGAAGTTTTCTCTGTTCTACTTCAGGGACATGGGACTTTCAAGATGGGAAATGCCCCCAAAACAGAGCTAGTGTGTTCTAAAGATATGAGGCAGCCAGAAAACATGAGGGGGGCCAGGCATAGTGGCTCATGCCTATAATCCTAGCACTTTGGGAGGCCAAGGTGGGCAGATCACTTGAGCCCAGGAGTTTGAGTCCAGCCTGGGCAACATGCTAAAACCCTGTACCTACAAGAAATACAAAAAATTAGCCAGTCGCGGTAGTCTGCATCTGTATTGGGAGGCTGGGGTGGGAGGATCCATTGAGCATGCTATTTCCACCTCCTCACCTCTCCTTGCTGCAGTCCACCCCATTTGCCCTTTTTCTTCCTACTCCTCTGGCCACTCTTTCTGTCTTCTCAACTTGCTCCTCCTATTCCTCCTCCCTCTCCTAGATCTGAGGGTCCTGCTCCACCTCAGTGATTTCCTCTATAAATTGATAGCCTCATTTCTAGCTGCAGGTCAGATCTCTGAGTTCCTAATGCTCTTAGTTCACCTGATATTTGTGTTTGGTTTTTCCACAGCCATCTCAAACTTCATATGTTCAATGCAGAATTCCTGATTTCCCTTTTTTTATCTGCCTAACCACCCTCAACCAGTGTACCCCATTTTCACAACAGCTACCACTATTTTTGGACCAGCAGTATATGAGTAATTCTTGATTTTCCTTCTTTCCTTCTCACCCCATGTATTATACAATCCAGCAGCAAGCGACATTGGGCTCTGTCTTCAAATGTACCCCATTTCTCCCCATATCTTCCTATTTCTACTATCAGCACTGTCATCCAAGTAACCATCAGTTTTTACCTGGGTTGCTCCAGAGGCCTCCTGCTTCCAGAGGTCTCTCTGCTTCCACTTTTGTTTCTTCTTGTTCTTTCTCCAAACAGCATCAGAAGAGTGGTATTCCTAAAGTATAAATTGAAGCACGTGGCTTCTCTGTTTCCCATCTTCCCACAGCTTCCCATTTAACTGAGAATAAAATCCACACCCTCTGCTATAGCTTACCTGGCCCGTGCCAGCTGCTCCTGGCTCACTCACTGTGCTCTAACTGCCTTAGTCTTTCAGGGGTTCGAGTGTGGCTACTGCTGTCCTGCCTCAGGCCATTTGCATGCACGACTCCCTGTGTATAATGCTTTTCCTCGTACTTTTTCTGTGACTGGCTCGTTCTTCATCCTCCCAGTCTCAGTTTCAGTGTCATGCTATCAAAAAGGCTCTGAGGGCCCTGTGTTACTATCATTTCAGTCCTTTCTTCATTTTCCTCATAGCACTTGAACACTTGTTTGATTTGTAATGAACTATAGAAATGATCCCTGAAACTATAGTCTTACACTTGTTTAATTTGCAATCACGTTATTTGTCTGTTTCCTTATCTGCTCCCCACCTTCAATACCAGGCCCATGAGGACAGGGACCATCCCTGTGTTAGTCACTGACTAGTCGTGGGAAGAGTAGACACTCTATAAAGAAATATTTGAAGCCAGGTGTGGTGGCTCATGCCTGTAATTCCAGCAATTTGGGAGGCTGAGGTGAGAGATTTGCTTGAACCCAGATGTTTGAGGCTGCGCTGAGCTATGATTGCACCACTACACTCCAGCCTGATGACAAAGTGAGACCCTGTCTCTTTTAATAAAACAGAGGCTGGGTGTGGCGACTCACACCTGTAATCCCAGCACTTTGGGAGGCTGAGGTGGATGGATTGCCTGAGCTCAGGAGTTCACGACCAGCCTGGGCAACACGGTGAAACCCTGTCTCTACTAAAACACAAAAAATTAGCCAGGCGTGGCAGCGTGCACCTGTAGTCCCAACTACTCAGGAAGCTGAGGCAGAAGAATTGCTTGAACCCGGGAGGTGGAGGTTGCAGCGAGTCAAGATCGTGCCACTGCACTCCAGCCTGGGTGACAGAGACTCCATCTCAAAAAAAAAAAAAAAGGAAATAAAAGAGAAATATTTGAATGATTTGACTATCTCTCAAATTTATCTCAGCATCTGGTACTTCAAAAATTTTTTACTCTTCTGGCCTGAACACCTGAGGAAATGTTGCCTGTAGGATATGTTTTTGTGGAGGAGAGATGGTTTTGCAAACCCCATGATCCATTCAGTTCTCAAGTTGCATTTAAAATGAATCAATCTGATCTTAAACCTATTAATAACCAGAAGTGCAATGCAGCCAACTAGCTCACCTTCAGGTGGGTCCAGGCCCTGATCACCGCCAGCCATGAACTGATGCTCTGTGGCCATCCACACGCTTGCTCCCCAAAGGCCTCAGGCCTCCTGGCTGCCCGGCCTGTTGACATGTGCCATGATAATTCTCCAAAGCCTCAGGTGAAGTGTGTGGGGAGCAGATCTCCCAGGCAGGTCAAAGGTGGCTTGATTTACGATGTGTTGTCCTTTCCTTTTGAGTACAAGCTGGAACCCGTGTGCAAGACAGTTTTGTTCAGGCTTGTCAAGTTATATAGGAATGATCCTGTGCACCTCATATCTCTAGTTTATAGCCTGTGAGAGAGGAATGGGAACTCTTCACACATCATAATTATGAGTAGCATATCTTAGGCACCAGCTACATGCCAGCCCCCAGCTAGGTCTTTATTGACGTCATCTTCAATCCTCACATGGCTCTGCAAGTAAGTGGGTCTGTGCAGCTCAAGACTGAGAAAGATGCAGCCAAGCCCCCTGCCCCTGCCTGCACCTTTTCCATCTCCTCCAGAGTTGGAGCTGTGAAGGCAGCCTTTGCCAGGTTCCCCTGCAGGTGAGGTTACATCTTGGGGGTTCCTGGTTTCTTTCCTTGTTGCAGAGGTGAAGACTTGGCAGCCTGGGAATGTGGGGTCACGGAGCAAGCAGGTGGGAGCCTGGCCTGGATCCCACCTTGGCTGAGTGGTCTGGCCAGAGCAGGTGTGGGGGATGTAGCTTGGCCTCCCACAAGCCTCCCTCAGGGGGTCTGGGTCAGGCCCAGCATTTGGATTGACAGACTCAGCCCACCCAGGGAAGCATAGATTCTTAGAGGGAGAGGGACCTGGGAGGGTGCCTCAGCACTTGCCAGCGTTTACCACTCACTGTGTCTGCAAGGGGCACTCACTCCACATCTATCGGAACACGTATTACACCACTATACCAATTATTGTTCTTGTTGCTATTATTATTATTATTCTGCTAATTATTTTCATATTGAGGTGGGAGACTATGGGTCATTCATTTTTGTACCCACAATGACACAATGCCTGGAAGACAGGAGTATGGAGCAGATGGATGAATGAGTGAGTGGGTGGATGGATGAGTAGATAGGTGGTTGGATGGTTGGAAGGCTAAGTGGGTAAATGGGTGGATGATTGGGTGGATGGGTGGATGGTTGAGTGAATAGGTGGTTGGGTGGATGGGAGGGTGAATAGGTGGTTGGGTAGACAGCTGGATGAGTGAATAGGTGGGTGGAGAGGTGGGTAGATGAGTGGAGGGATGGATGGTTGGATGGACAGATGGGTGGATGGGTAAATGGATGCATGGGTACATGGATAGATGGGTGGATAGGTGCATGGGTGGATGACATATGGGTGTATTGATTGGTAGATGTGTGGATGGATGTGTGAGTGGATAGATGGTTGAGTCGATGGGTGGATAGGTGGGTGGATGGATAGATGGGTGGATAGATGGGTACTTGGGTGTATGGGTGCGTGGGTGAATAGGTGGGTGGATCGGTGGATGGTGGGGTAGATATGTGGTTGGGTGGGCAGGTAGATGAGTGGATAGGTGGATAGATGAGTGGATGGGTAAATAGGTGAATGATGGGTGGATGGTAGATCGATGCATGGGTTGATGGATATATGGGTGTGTGGATTGGTAGATGGGTGGATGAATGTGTGAGTAGATAGATAGCTGGGCGGATGGACAGATGTGTGAGTGGATGGGTAGATGAGTGGGTGGATGGATGTTTGGGTGTATGGGTATATGGATGTGGATGGGTGGATGGGTGTAGGTGGATAGATGGTTGAGTGGATGGGTAGATAGGTGGATAGGCAGATGGGTGGGTGAAAGGGTAGATGGTGGGTAGATAAATGGATGAGTGGATGGGTAAATGAATGTACGTGTACATGGATAGATGGATAGAGGGGTGGGTGGGCGGGTGGATGGATGAGGAGGTTGAGGGCAGAGGGGATTTGCCTCCAGTTGCCCAGTCAGCTATCACAGAGGCACAGCACTCCAGTCCTTCTCACCCTCAGCTCCCTGTCTTTCTCCTTATCTTTGGCCATGCCTGTTGGTCTCTCCTCCCACACTGGGGGCATACAATGTGGCTGGATTTTGGGATCAAGCTGAGTGTCCATTCTGCCCCTCAGCAGCAATGGGTCCATGGGGTGGTGCCAGTCACCACCAGCAGCAGGGACTGTGGTAAGAAAGAATCAGGTGCACTGGCTGGGGTCACTCCTGCAGCTCCCCACACGGAGCCCTAGGCTTCTGGTTCCTTGTGCCTTTGGGGTAGCACTGCCAATACAACTTTCTGTGATGGTGGAAGGTTCTGGGTCTGTGCCATGCAATATGGGAACCATTAGCCCTGGGTGGCCATGGAACACTTGAAGTGTGGCTCACGTGGCAGAGGAGATGACTTCCAAACTATACTTAATTTTAGTTAGTTTGAATTTATATTTCGATAGTGGCAGATAAGTAGTGGCTACCATTTTCGGCAGCACAGCTCTAGTGGGCTGGGCTAACTCTTATTTGTAAAATCGCCTCATCCAAGCGGGGGTTCCTAGGAAAGGGAGCCCCCTGACTCCTAAACCTGAGAACCTAAAATAGAGCCATGGAGGGTCGTCTTTCTGGAGGAGTGTTGGAGACACAGCTGCTGGGGACTCAGGCACCCTGTGCTGTCAGCAGAGGCAGGAGCATCTGGTGGCTGGACACACTGCAGAGAGGTTACTGGTCCTCTGCCCCATGTCCTTTCACTGTCTCCCAGACCTCCTGACTCTGAGCCGGGCCTCTTGGAATGAAGATCACAGGTCTCAGCCTCCCTTGCCTCTGGGTGTGACCAGGTGACCTCTTTCCTGAGATAAGGATGAAAGCAGAAATGCCAGTAGGCAGTGACTGGGAAATATCCAGAAGACCCATCTGGGCATGGCCTCTGCCTATCTTCCCTTTCCTCCATCCTGCTGCTCGGAGCAGAGGCAAGGACCAGAGTGCACCTTTAGCTGTGAGGACCAGGAGACAGCCTGGGCTATGGGCAGGAAAGCTGGCGGGAGCCTCAGCTTCATATTCAAGCCCAGCCAGCTCATCTGCCCTGGGTAGGAGCCCTGGGGGGCTGAGGTTTACCAGGCCTGGCTCTCTTCTGTCCTCTCCTGCGCTCTGCAGGGTCCTGGGCTTTCTTCTCTGGCACGTGGTCCTGGCAGGCGCTGAGGGGCCCGGCCCAGCTTCTCAGACAGCATCCGCCTTCCCTGCTTCCTTTCCAGCCTCTCCTCCAGCTGGGACAGACTCTCTCTCTCCAGGTGGGACACTGGCTTGTTATACAGGTCCTCCTATCCTATTGTTTATGGTCTAAACTTTATCCTCGGAGCCTTTTGGAACCAAAAACCAAAACATAAAACCAAAAACCCAAAAACGTTGATCTGTTATAAAGCCTGGCTCTTGCAATTTTAGGCCTCGGCTCTTAATGTAGTTTCACTTCCCTGAGTCTCTGTAGCCATCAGTGGAAGTCGAAAATGTACAGTGCACGCCCTGTTCCCTACTGTGTGGCCCCACCCTGGGGACAACGAGTCTGAAATAACCTCTACCTGAACGGCCTAAGTGATGGGGCAGCATCAAGTACCAAAAGATCCCCCAAACCCAAAGCAAAGCACTTTGTCAACATGTTAAATTATTATATTATTCTGCCACAAAGAGAAGTAGCTCCCTGTGAGCTGACAACAAACCTTGAATTCTGAAATGGGGTCTTTCTGTTAATGGGGTAGATGCTTCTTGGCCTGAAAGGTATTTGGATCCCATGGGGGGACAGGTGGGGAAGCGCAGAGTGGAGGGGTGGGGTGGGGTGAATTTGTCTGAAAGGGTGTAGCCCCTTTAAAGTCTTTTGGGGCTCACCCCTCAAAACAGATGCCAGCCAGAGTCAAGCCCACTCCACCCCCCGCCACACACACATACACACACACACACACACACATACACACACACACACACACACACACACACTGCCTACCGCTGCTCTTGGTTTCGTATTTCCACTCCATGTCTCTCAACTCTGGCAAGAATAACATTTCCATTTGTACCTTGTTAGGCCCTGGAGACCACAGGGGTTCTAAAGGAAAAGAGAGCACACGTGTTTCCTTGCTGACTCACATGAGGTTCGACGGGTTTCAGCCATAAAGGTCCACTGTGCCCCAGCAGAAGCTGGGCTTTCTGCAGCCAGCCCCGGGAGCCCCCTGGGGGTCTGGAGGTTGCGGGGATGATGTATTTTTTTTCCTAAAACAGTGGGTGAGCAGGGGACTGGAGCTGGCAGACTGTGCCACATGTGTGTGTGAAGTCTTCAAAGCCTGCTTAGGTCCCCAGGCTCTTCTCCAATACAGGGTGGCCCCTCCCTCCAACCTCAGGGCCAGGGGCCTCAGGGTCATGTCTGCCCTATCAGTGGCATCTGCTCTTAGAAACACCCGAACACGGACAGTGAAATCTTCAGGGATGTTGCATTTAGATCGGGATTTGAATCTCCATATTTAGGAAGAAATGGTGGAATTTGAGACATCAGCCAGTGGGTGGGCAGCTCTATTTCCGTGGCTGGCCTTTTCAGTACTCTGGAAATTACTCATCGTCCGTGTTTCAGGCCCTGACCACAGAGGTCAGATCAAGTATACGCAAAGGACCCTGGGTAGGCCTCCCTCTGGAGAGCCACGAGCTAGTAGAGACCAACCTAGAAACCTCTCCCCACCCAAAGAGCCGGGGCAGAGTCTTGCAGTTCAGCCCCACAGTGCCCTGGCTGCCTGTGGGACTGGGGGACCTCCAGCCCCTCTTTGGGGAGTCAGATCTTTTTTCTGTAAGGTGAAGCAGGTCACCACAGCCATGAACATAATAGTCGGATCTTAGATTCTGAATCCCAGTCCCACCCTGAGGGACCAGGGCTCTTTGGGAGACTGGCTGGTTCCGGGTCTGGGCAGGAATGGTTTGAGGTAGGCCTGGACATCCCGTGCCAGAAAGCAGGAAGTGCCCAGAGATTTCCTGGACAACTGGAACTTCAAAAAGCATGGTGCCTATAAGTGAGCATAAAGCATTGTGTGTTCAGTCCATGGGCCCATTGTGATAAAACAGGAAAAGACAAAGCAAAGAGAGAGAAGACAAGAGGAAAGCCCATCGATCCCCACTTGCGGGGAGCTTCACGGGAGGAGCACCTGTTCCTCCCAGGGAACCTGGGAAGCTCCTCTTTACAGAAGAACATCTGTTAATGGAGAAGGAAGGAGAAAAGTAGAAAATCGCTGATCTACACCCTCAGTGAATAGCCGGTTCAGGCCAAGCCAGTCTATGGGGCCACTCCCACGCAGTGGAAGGTCACGGAGGACTGAGGTGCTCACTGGACACTGAAGTACCACCCCGAGATAACCTGCTGATTGCAAAGTGGAAAAGCCCTTTAGGGTAAAGATCTGGGGCTCCTGGGCTGGGCCCCTCCGTTGCCTCTGCTCCCACTGGGCTGGGCTTCCCTGGCAGGCAGTGGTTCAATGTCCTTTTTTGGAAAGGGCAAAGGTTCCAGTCCCAGTCTTTTGGGCTTCTTCTGGACGTCCTCAGGAATGCAAGGTAGAGAGTCTGATCACTCATAGGTCCCAAGAGACAGGAGCAGACCACATCTTTGGGAGCAGATCCCTTAGTGCCGCCTTCCTCTGAGCATGGCCCTGGGAGTCTAACTCTGTCCTCTGCACACTGGCTTGGGGCAGCCTCTGGACCTCTCGGAATCCTCACCTGAAAAATCTGGCATGCACAGATCAACAGCCCTGCCAACGCTGCAGTTTATGAAATAACCGCGCTTCAGAAATCTGTCACTATTGTTCCTTGCCTTTCTTTGGCTAAGTGAGGTCTGAGATAACCCAAACATTGTGCAGTGGCTGGTGGCTCTGCAATTCTGCACTGCCCACAGTGGATGTCCTGAAGCCAAGGTCCCCAAGTCCTGGTGTTAAAGCAAGTCAGAACAAAACGTATGCTAAGAAACCATTCACACATGCACATACATGCACATGCTTACAAGATACACGCAACACATGCATGCAACACAAACACAAGTACACACAACGCAGACACTGCCCCCCATCCCCCACACACAGGGTATCGAGTGTATGTGTGCTACACATGGAGGAACAGGAAGGGCCCTGCCCACACTGTTAGGGTGGTGGGGTAGGAGCAGAGTGCAGGATGTGTGCATGGCTTGGTCTGTCCTCGTAGCTACTTGTGGACTTAGAAGGCAGATCTGTTAGTTGGCTGTGCGTGTGTGTGGAAGGAGAAGTGGCCCCTGGAACACAGGCATATGAAGAGGGTACTGCATGTGCCTGGATGTTAGATGTCCCTCCCTGCTCAGTCCCCATCACATCCATGTGGTCTACCTCAGTCCCACCGTGTTGCCTGCCACACCCACCCGTGCAAAGGCACAACCTGTGGTGTCATGTTCGTGGTTTGTGAAGGACGTCCACTCCTCTGAGCTACCTGCCCCTAGCCCCTCTCAGAGGCAGGCTGGCTTGTTATTGCTAGCCCATTTCACAGAGGAGAAAATCAAGGCTTGGAGAGCCTTGGGGAATTGTCCATGGTTGCACAGTGAGGAACGACTTCTCCTGAACCCTCATTCTTTCCACAACCCACCCAGGCTCCGGCTGCCCTTCTCCTGGCCGTACCTCTGTTTGGCTTTCTGACCATATTTTCTCATGTCCTCAACCTTCAGTGCCTCCCATTGACCTAGAGTGAAACGTGAGTCCTTGCTTAGCAGTTCTGTGAGCCCTTTCCATTGTCCCAGCTCCTCTCTCTCTCGGTGCCTTCCTGAGTGCACCGCCTGGTGCCAGTTCCCCACTCCTCACATATGTGGGAGTGGGTCTCTGCTCATACAGTCCTTGCCCACAGTCACTGTTCAGGAGATATTGGTTGTAGAGGTTCAGAGGAATGGGAGTGGCCGAGACTTCTTCCTGGAAGAGGAGGCTGGAGGGATAAGGCGTCCTTGATGGAGGAACAAAAGGCATGAAGGGGTGTGCCTGTGTGCATGTGAGATGCAAGACTGCCGGGGGCTGCTAGAAAAGAGAGGGCAGGGGACAGCTGGTGATGCCAACAGAAACCTGCAGAGTTCTGCTTGGGCAGCAGGTAGGAACTGAACTCATCTTCACAGGGATGGAGGGACCTCGGGGGCTTGTGACAGCCTCTAGATCCTCTTGAAGCCCTGCCTGGGTCTCCACTGCAGGGGCTGTTTCTGGATGTGGACATCATGTTCCCAACTGAAGACAATTTTTATCAACTTGGGAATGATGAGATTATAATAACGACAGTAGCTAATGTTTAATGAGTGCTTACTGTTTTCTGGGCACTGACTGAGTGCTTTACGTATATTTTCTGGTTTATCTTAACTGGGTACAACTGTGCACCGCATAATGATGTTTTGGTCAATGATGGACTGCATATACAATTGTGTCCCATAAGATTCAAATACCATATTTTTACTGTGCCATTCCTATGTTTAGATACACACCTACTTACCATCATGTTATATTCGCCTACGGTATTCAGTATAGTAACATGATGTACAGGTTTGTAGCCTAGGAACAGCAGGCTGTCCCATATGGTAGGCTATGCCACCTAGGCTTGTGTAAGAACACACTAGGATGTTCACACAGTGACAAACTTGCCTAACAACGCCTTCTTTCTCAGAACGTATCCCTATCATTGAGAGACATGTGGCTGAACTATTATTTTACCCTCTCAGGGACCTCTGCGGACTCACACATCTTTTCTCTCTGGGCCCCCATGGGAGTTGCCCACCGGAAGTGCAGGGGGGTGCCGTGACTTGTCCTGCCTACCGCCCAAGGTAGGGCTTCCCCTTGTCTGGTCTGTGGCTTTCACTTTAGTGTAGCCTCTGAAGTGAGTCTAGGGGTCAGGAGAGGGCATGACTTGTAAACAGTTGCATCTGAGAGCTGAGAGCCATTGCTGAATGAACGGGCTCTTCCTTGGTCAGTGATTAGAGCAATGTTCAAGACACATGTTTCAAAGCAATTACAAGCCTGTTAAAGAAAGGGATGGAAAGAAATGAATAGACACTTCACCAAAGCAGATATACAGATAGCCAACAGGCATATGAAAAGGTGCTTACCGTTATTAATCATTAGGGAAATGCAAATCAAATCCATGATAAGGTGCCACCATACATCTATTGAAATAGCTAAAATTGACCAGGCGAGGTGGTTCATGCCTGTAATCCCACCACTTTGGGAGGCCGAGGCAGGTGGCTCACATGAGGTCAGGAGTTCGAGACCAGCCTGACCAACATGGTGAAACCCCATCTCTACTAAAAATACAAAATTAGCTGGGCATGGTGGCACATGCCTGTAATCCTAGCTACTTCGGAGGCTGAGGCAGTAGAACTACTTGAACCCAGGAGATGGAGGTTGCAGTGAGCCAAGATCATGCCATCGCACTCCAGCCTGGGCATCAAGTGTGAAACACCTACTTAAAAAAAAATAAAATAAAATACATAAAAGCTAAAATTAAAAAGACTGACAACACTAAGTGCTGGAGAGGAACTACCATGCTGGAGAGGACCTACCATACATTGTGGTGTGATGTAAAATGGTATGAGCATTTAGAAAACAGTTTGACTGTTTCTTTTCACAAAGTTAAACTACACCTACCATATAACCAGCAATCCCACTCCTAGGTATTTATCCAAGAGAAATGAAAACATGTGTCTACATAAAACCTTGTACATGAGTGTCGATAGCAGCACTATTCATAACAGTTGAAAAATAAAAACAACCCAAATGCCCATTAACTAGGGAATGGATAAGCAGACTGTGGAACATCCATGCTATGGAATATTACTGAGCAATACATGGAATGAATGCCTGATTTATTCAACAACATGGATGAAACTCAAGTCACAAAAACCAGACCCAAAAGCCTACATATATGATTTCAATCATATTGACAATCTGGAAAAAGCAAAACCATATCACTATGGACAAGAGATCAGTAGTTGCCAGGTCTTGGGGTGACGGATGGATATTGACCAAAAGGGACATGGGGAAACCTTTTGAGATGGTGGGAATATTCTTTATCTTGATGGTGGTGCTTACATGAAAGTATACATTTGTCAAAATTCATCACATTGCATACCCAAAAAGGGTGAAATTAACTGCATACAAATTATAGCAATAAATTTGATTAAAAAATAATTCAGCCCAAAGGGATGCACCTCACCCCTTGATCACACCTTAGGCCATGCCATCCAATAGCCATCTTTGGCACAAATATCCTGGACAGCAGGTGGCTGCAGGTGAGAGACGGGAAGGAAATGATTGCCCCCACAGAGAAGCCTAGTTTAAAGGCTGAGACACTGGGCCTAGCTCCACCTCCCTGGTTCTCCAGGAAATGACTTTGTCTTCTTGATTCGCTTAAAGGGGTCTTAGGCAGTACCATCTCTGAGGAGGGATTCTGCTGAAACCTTTCAAGGACAGGTTCCAGAAACATCAAGCCTACAGAAAGGCTTTTAGTCCCAGCCCTGCTGGCCATTCCTGGCTCCTGGTTGGCTCTGGGCCACCTGGCAGGAACTTCCTGGGGCAAGGCCATGCCTGAGCTGCAGCCCCTTGTGGTTCCAGCCAAGGCGCCTGGGGGGCTGCAGTTGTTCAGCAGTGGAGCCGCCCCTCCCACTTCACGGCTTATATGGAACTGAGTGTCAGGGAATTAGGAACATACGACTGAGAGTGGCCCTGACAGATGGGAGGTGTCAGAGGTACCTGGCAGCTGTGCCCTGGCCAGACCCAGGTCCTCAGACCCTGGGGTCCTCTTAAGCATCTGGGGCCTGGCAAAGGAGCATGGGACTGGGGTGCAGGAGGGTCAGAGGTCAGGAGGGGAAAGGTGGGTGACAGGGAGACTTTTTCAAGAGCAGATGGAGACTCTTTCATGTACAGAAGAATTGCTGCTGGCCAACCAGGAAGGCATGGGCAGAGGCTGACCAGCCGCTTCCTCACACAGCCGCCCATGGCTGGCCTGGCCCTGAAGAGGCCTGTGGGGCTGACCAGAGCCTTTTCCTAGGTGACAATGACCAAGTTTGGGGTTTCTGGGATTCTGGAATGTGAATGATCACTCCCTATGTCAGCTCCAGGTGTGGGGGTCTGTGGTCCTCATGTCACTTGGACTCATGTCCCTGAGTCTCTGTGTCCTTATTGTTCACCTCATGGGGTGGGGGCTAGGTGAGGTGGGAGAGGAGCTGGCAGGCCTGGTGCATGGTGCAGGTGAGGAACCACGGCCCCCTCGCTTCGTGCTGTGGAGGGGGTCATTCAGTCAGTCAGATCCCAGAAGCTGTGACCTCATCCCTTCACCCCATCTCAAGGGGAGTTTGAGGAGAAGGTGCTTGATGAGAGAGGTGGGGTGCTGGGCTCTGCCTCTGAGACCCTGCTCCCCGGGACAATGGACCTCACAAGTCCCTCCACAAGAGGGGCAGTGGTTAGGTGACAGTGACATGCCCAGTGCAGGGGAAGGGCCAGAGTGGACGCATCTCCTCGAACAGGCGACAACGAGCACATGGCAGTCCCTTTCCTCCTGCTCCCAGCACATTCACCCCCTCCACTCCGCAGACAGCTACAGAAGGCGTGAGCAAAGGTGCTCCCCTCGAGTGTGGAGTGGAGACCTGTGGGAGAAGGGAAGCCTCCTGGTGGGGAAGGATGGGAGGAAGGGAAGAGGGGGCCAGAGAGGGCTGCAGCACAGCAGTCCTCGCCTCTGGGCCGAGCAGGGACAGCTGAGCACGTACACATGCTCTGCGGAGACCTTGCCTACGTCTAACTGCTGAGCCAGCTGTTTCTTTGAACCGCCTTCAGGTAGGAAAATTTCAGTCATTGGATGCCATGAAGCAGTTCTGGTGGCCTCTCTGGGCTGGAGCTAGGCTTCAGGAAAGAGCACAGGTCAGCATCTCTGAGCCTCTGCAAAGTCCTGTGCCACTGGCCCCACGGGCCACACCCTCTCCAATCCCCACAGTGTCACTCAGAGTGCACCAGGCTTGTCCCTTGGGCCAGGAGCCGACATGGCCACTGATGGTGAGGACTCAGGGATGCAATGACTCCAGGACTCCAGCCAGGCTGTGCCTCCGGAGCCCAAGGACCAGTCGGCGTCCCTGACCAGACTGCTCTCCATGTGAGGATGGAGGTAGCTCTTCCTGGGGTGCCTTAGTGGAGACTGGCAGATGTATTGGCTTTGGAAGCAGACCTGGGCTATGCTGCAGCGAGCACCTGAGCCCCTGCCTTGCCTAGGAGGAGAAGCCCACCTCATGCCTAGATTTGTAGACGCATAGGCTATGTCTATTCCTGTCGCAGGGTGGCCACAGATGAGGACCTTGAGGGCAGAGGGGAGGCCAAAGGGGTCATTGACTCACTCAAGGTAAGACCCAGGACTCCAGCCCTCTGCAAGCCCTGAAGTCCAGTGTTAGTCCCTGCCCCAAGGCAGATACCTAAGGCATCCGCTCCAACCCATGGTTTCCAGGGCCACATAGCATGCTTCAATGGCTGGTGTGTTTTCACTCCTGCAACCATTTTTTAAAATTAAATATTTTTGAGTTGGCAATAGTTGTATATTAGTACAAAATTAAAAATGAACCAAAAAGCATCTGGTAAAAATCTCCTTTTCTACTCCTGCGTCTAGCTACTCTTCTCTGGAGACAACCAGTGGGGTCATTTTCTTGAGTATCTTTCTAGAGATATTTTTGCTTAGTCAGGCAAATACATTTATAGACTTCTTTTACCACTTTTAACCTGAATGGCAGCATACTATATATATGATTTCTTCCTTTCTTTTCTTTTGACTTAACATGTTATGGAGCTCATTCGTTATGCATATAGTGCTACCTCTTGTGTTAATGGTGGCATAGTATTTCATCATCAGAGTCAATATGGCTGTTTGCACAACTCTAGGCAGTACCTTTCACATGGTATTCAATGAGGTCCTGGATAGATGCACTATATTTAACCAGCTGTCTATTTAAAAATTTTTACTGTGGTAAAATATACACAGCATAAAATTTACCATATTGTATTAGTACATTTTCACATTGCTATAAAGAAATATCTGAGACTGGGTAATTTATAAAGAAAAGAGGTTTAATTGGCTCATGGTTCTGCAGGCTGTACAGGAAGCATGGCTGGGGAGACCTCAGGAAACTTACAATCAATCATGGCAGAAGGTAAAGAGGAAGGAGGCATGTCTTACATGGCTGGAGCAGGAGGAAGAGAGTGAAGGTGGAGGTGTCACACACTTTTAAACAACCAGGTCTTGTGAGAACTCATTTACTGTCACAAGAACAACAAGGGGGAAATCCACCCCCGTGATGCAATCACCTTCCACCAGGACCCTCCTCAAACACTGGGGATAACAATTCAACATGAGATTTGCGTGGGGACGCAAAGCCAAACTATAACACATATCAACCATTTTTAGGTGTGCAGTTCAGTGATATTAAGTATATTCCCATTGTCGTGCAACCATCACCACTATTCATCCACAGAACTCTCATCTTATAAAACCAAAACCTCTGTAAGCATTAAATACTAACTCCCCATACCACTTGTCCCTTGCCCAGCCTCTGGCAACCACCATTCTTTCTGTCTCTATGATTTTGACTCCTCCAGTTATCTCATACAAGTGGAATCACACGGTCCTTTCTTATTTCACTTAGCATTATGTCTTCAAGGTTCATGCCTCCTGCAGTATGTCTCAGACTTTTGTTCCTTTTGAAGGCTGAGTAATATTCATTGTCTGTATTCATCGTGTTGTTTATCCATTCATTCATCCATGCATGCTCAGCTTGCTTCCACATTTCAGCTATTGTGAATAATGTTTCTATGAACATTGGTGTACAAGTTTCTCTTTGAGATGCTGCTTTCAATTCTTTTGGCTATGTACACAGAAGTGAAATTGTTAGATCATATTGTAATTCAATTTTTAACTTTCTAAGGAACTGCCATACTATTTTCCACACAGCTGCAAAATTGTACATTCCCAACATCACAAGAATTCCAATTTCTTCACATCCTTGCCAACACTTGCTATTGTGTGTGTTTTTTTTTTTAAATAGTAGCCATGATAATGGGTATGCAGTGGTATCTCATAGTTTTGATTTGCATTTCCCTAATGATTGGTGAGTTGAGCATCTTTTCATGTGCTTGTTGGCCATCTTCTTTGGGGAAACATCTATTCAAGTCCTTTGCCCATTTTCAAATTGGGTTTTGTTGTTTGTTGTTATTGTTGAGTTTTAGGAGTTCTCCATATATCCTGGATATTAATCCCATATCAGATATATTATTTACAAAATTTTCTTCCATTCTGTGACTTGTCCCTTTACTGCAACTAGTTCCCTATTAATGGACATTTAGCTTGTATGCTAGTCAGCTCCGGCTGCTGTAACAAATACCACCACCTGGGGCGCTTAAACAACAGACATTTATTTTCTCACAGTTCTGGAGGTTGGAAGTCCAAGATCAAGGTGCCATCAGAGCTGCTTCCTGGTGAGAGCTCTCTTTCTGGCTCACAGGTGGCTGCCTTCTTGCTGTATCCTCAAAGGCAGACAGAGAACACTGTCTCTCCCTACTTTTTCTGTCTCTATGATTTTATTTTTTTTTCCGAGACAGATTTTATGATTTTATTTTTTATTTTTAATCATATTCTCTATGATTTTATTTTTTTTTCTGTCACAGGCTGGAGTGCAATGGTGGGATCTCGGCTCACTGCAACCCTGCCTCCCAGGTTCAAGTGATTCTCCTGCCTCAGCTTCCCAAGTAGCTGGGACTATACAGGTGTGTGCCACCACACCTGGCTAATTTTTGTTAGTAAAGATGGGGTTTCACCATGTTGGCCAGGATGGTCTCGATCTCTTGACCTTGGGATCTGCTCTCCTAGGCCTCCCAAAGTGCTGGGATTACAAGTGTGAGCCACTGCACCCAGCATCTCTCCTGTTTTTAAGAGGACACCAGCCCTAGAGAATCAGGGCTACCTCCTTCTGATCTCTTCTAACCCTGATTGCCTCCTAATGGCCCTGTCTCCAAATACTGTCACACTGTAGGGTTCAGGCTTCAACATACGGATTTAGAGAGGACACAATTCAGTGCATAGCAACTTATTGCCATACTTGGCTACTGTCAAATAAAAACAACACAGAGGGCTAGGTGACCTGCACATTCAGCCCCTTAGAACCAGAAGCTTGAGCATCCCAGAGGCCAGTGCAGATCCTGCTTGCCAGGTGCTTTGCTGTAACCTCTGCTTGACATGCTTGCTGCCTTGGAGCTGATGGGCTCTCTCCAGATCAGCTGGGGCATAAAATCTTGTAACTTTGTTTGATTAAGAGCCACAGATAAAGTGCACCTTGAATGTGTTTCTTATTATTTCTGATGAACAGTTGGCCTCTCTGGAAATCACCCCCAAGATTACTGTGCCTCAAACCTCACTTGTTCCAGCTGATAAGGAAATTACGTCTTAACAATCATGTTAAATGAAACTGTATGCTTGACCTTATTAGCTGCCTCTTCTTAATTAGCTGCTTATGAAAGCATTCTTCCCCCTACCCCCCGTAGATACAAATCAACAATTTCGAAGCCATCTTTGAACCAACCTACTATTCTGTCACCTTGCCAATTCCTTAGCTCCAGGGTTAATAAACTTCACATATGCTCAAGAGCAATTGTGTTAAGAAATGTTGTTTCCACGCAATTACCAGCAAAGTGCAGCATCAGCAGCCATTCATCACCTCACACATGTGCAAGTTTACTGCAGGATACATTCCTAGGAGTATGTGTAATGGAAGATGGCTTGGCAGCTAGTATTCGGTATGCTCTTCTCTCTGTTCTTTCAAAGGCTGGAAGGTGAACCACTGCTTTTCCCGCTTCCCTTGCTGCTAGAGTTCTAAATGTGAAATGGGTTATGCCCAGTGGTAAATGTTTAACAACCAGCTCTCAAAAAAAAGAAAAAATTAAATTAAATTAAATTTAAAAAAAGCAACCTGGCTGTTAGTGCTTGCTGATTTCCATGGTGTAAATATATCCACTGTGGTCAATTTCAATCTTTCTATCCCATGGTGTCCCTGGACCCGGAATTGGAATTGCTGTGCGCCGCTGGCTGTCACTAGGCTGAGCCAGCTCCAGCACATCCCTAGTCCTGCCAATTCTTTGCACGCCACTATGATTCAGAGGCCAAGACTCTCCTCCTGCTGCTTTTGGCCGTTTCTGCTGGCAAGCAAAGTTGTGGTGGTTGTTTTCCTGTGGCAGCGTTCCAGGGTCCATTCAGTCCCTTTTTGGGGTCAAGAGGCAGGTATGCTACAGTACTGGTAGCCTCCCAACCCCCACCTGGCTGAGTGGAGCCAAGCTAGCAGAGCCCAGCCGGCTGGTCCCCAGGCCTTTTTCTGGGCACCACTCCAATAGGCCCGGCCCATGCCTCTCAATAAAATGGTAAGCCCCTAATTTCCTGTCTAAACCCCTTTTTGCTTAAAATTGTTAGCGTGGTTTCTGTTTCCTGTAACTAAACCCTGGCTGATGTAAAGTGGAACCTGAAACTGCATTTTTTTTTTTTTAAAGCAGATGTACATTTTCCTTAGGCTTGTCTCCTAATCTGTCTGTGCAGAAGGATTTTAATGCGTTGTGAGGCCTGGGAGGACAATGATGAGTAAATTGGCACTCATTAAGCTTTGTAAATGTGAGAATTCTGGAGACAAAGCATCTGAGTGAGCTGAGAAGGGCAAGACACACTTCTAGGGTTTGTGAGGCCCTATCTTCTTAGAGCTCCCTCTAGAGTTTGTGAGGGAGCTCCTTCTCCCTCTTACAGCTCCTTCTCCCAGGCCCCGGAGAGGCTGTCTGTGTTCACCAGGCAAAGGCTAGGCTGTAGGATACTCGTGTTAGTTCGGGAGAAACTGGATTTTCTTAGTTCCACAGAATCAGACACAAGTCATGAGACTATGTCATTTAATTTGCAACTCCAAATGCATTTTGAGGCTGAGTTCACTGTGGGACATCTCTTTGGATTTACTCTCAGGCAGGGCTCCTCTCTGGGGAGCAAACTACTCCTGAGGTGAGGTCGGGGAGGACAGATGTGATCCCAGCAGCCTAGGGAGGAGGCCCGACACCCCACTTGCAGAGGCATTCTTTCAGCTAATTAAAGAGCACCCTCTTTGATAAAGGCAATTACTTCTTTGGAAAGGAGCCTATTAGCAGCTCTCAGCACCTGGTTGTGAATGAATTTCCAGATTCTTTCCAAGCTGAGAGCAGGTACTGCGAGGATGAGGCACAGCCTGGGTAAGTCTGACAGCCAGAACTGTGGGGAGTAGACCCACCCACGTCACTAGTAAGAGGGGCTAGTGGGGACCAGGCCCTGAGACGTGGGAGCTGAGCCCTGCAGAACTGGCTTCCAGGTCTGTCCCCTCCTGCTGGCCCTTGGATAAGCCTCTCGCCTCTCTGGGCCCCCTGCCTTCTCATCTGTCAAGTGGTGATTATACTACCTAGCCTCATAATGTTCTCCTGCGGTGGGTAAAGTGGAATCTTCAAAGCACTAGGGAAATAGAAAGTGAGAGTGGGGTAGTGGGAGCTGTGCGCCTGGGTTCAGGCAAGGAGGTGACGCACTATCACTGAAGTGACAATAATAAAATCTACTTAGATTACTGTTTGTTTTGTTGTTGTTTTGTTTTTTTGTTTTTTAATCACCAGGCATGATTAAATACTCCTGCCAGGGAAAATATTTTGTTGATCTAAATTCTAAACAATTGTGAGGGTTTATATGTATACACACAAATCAACTTGATTTTATTTATTATCCTTTAATAAGCTTTGTATTCTACGTGAAAGTTAATTTCAGAACTCCCAGGTATAAAGTTGGTCCAGAAATATGCTTTTTGAAAGTAAGTTGTGGGCACTCTGAAGCCACTTTGGACATAATTCATGTCTCGAGTGCCCCAGAGTACTGTGAATTCCCACATTTAAACAGCAGATTTGGCAAAGCAACAATAGCACAGTGATTGGAAAGAGGAAGATTCAGAACTTGAGTGACTTCGATTCTGTCATTCTATGTGGCCGCTTAAGTCTTGTTTGTGTTTAACATTTAAAACAGTATAAGAGGCCGGAAGTGGCGGAAGTGGTGGCTCATGCCTGCCTGTAATCCCAGCACTTTGGGAGGCCAAAGCGGGCAGATCACGAGGTCAGGAGTTCAAGACCAGCCAGACCAACATGGTGAAACCCCGTCTCTACTAAAAATACAAAAAATTAGCCGGGCGTGGTGGCGGCCGCCTGTAATCCCAGCTAGTCGGGAGTCTGAGGCAGGAGAATCACTTGAACCTGGGAGGCAGAGGTTGCAGTGAGCCGAGATTACGCCACTGCACTCCAGGCTGGGTGACAGTGGAAACTCAGTCTCAAAACAAACAAACAAACAAACAAACAACCCCTCAAAACAGTATAACAGCATGAACTACAAGGTGAGGGGACATTTTAGTTCATATATGAAGTGTTTTACTACATTGGAATGATATATTTAAAATTGGAAACATGTTCTTTTTAAATTATTAATTTAAAACTAAGGAACAAATCAAGAAAATTAAATATTGGAGAAAATATAGTAGGTGCCCAAGTTTTATCTTTTGCAGATGTTTTGGCTCCTTTACTGAAATATAATTCATATACCATAAAATTCACTGTTTTAAAGTATACAATTCAGTGTTTTTTTTTCTTTAACTGTACTCACAAGGTTGTGCAGCTATCACTGCTATCTAATTCTAGAATATCTTCGTCACCTGAAAAAGAAACCCCATACCACGAACAGTCACTCTTCACTTCCCTGAGCCCTGGGCAGCCACTAATCTATGTCTTCATGGATTTGCCTATTCTCAGAATTTGACAGAAGTGAAATCATATAATAGGTGACTTTCTGCGTTTGGTTTCTTTCCCTTAGCATAATGTTTTCAAGGTTCTTCCATATTGTAGCATGTCAGAATTCCCTTCCTTTTGCTTTCCTTCCTGAATAATATTCCCTTATATGGCTATATCAGATTTTCTTCTCCATGCATCAGCTGCTAGGCATTTGGGTTGTTTTCACCTTTTGGCCATTGTGAATCATGCTCCCATGAAGATTCATGTAGAAGGTTTTGTGTGAATGGATGTTTTCATTTTTCCTGGGTATAGAG
>NW_012107797.1:891214-921096 GCF_000951045.1 Mandrillus leucophaeus | reverse complement strand
CTATCTTTTGAAAAGATGATTCTTCCTTCATCAACTTATCTTGACACCCTTCTTGCAAATCAATTAACCATAGATGTAGCTACTTGAAGTTTTATATCTAGATGTGTATAAGAGACAGATATCGCACAGTGTTGTTTATTCATCAGTTGATGAACCTTTGGATTGTCTCACATTTTGGCCATTGTGAATCATGCTCCCATGAAGATTCATGTAGAAGGTTTTGTGTGAATGGATGTTTTCATTTTTCCTGGGTATAGAGCTAGGAGTGGAATTGCTGGTCATATGGAAACTGTGTTTAACGTTTTCAGCAACCACCAAGGGATTCGTCCTTTTGTGAGTGTATATCCAGTCCCAGCAATCAATTTCTCCACATCCTCACTAATACTTAGCTGCCCTTTAAAAATTACAGTCATTCTAGTAGGTGTGAAATGGTGTCTCACTGTGGTTCTTTTTTTTTTTTTTTTGAGACAGAGTTCTACTCTGTCACCCAGGCTGGCATGCAGTGGTGCAATCTCGGCTCACTGCAATCCCCCACTCCTGGGTTCAAGCGATTCTCCTGCCTCAACCTCCTGAGTAGCTGGGACTACAGGCACGCACCACCACATTCAACTATTTTTTTTTTTTTTGTATTTTTAGTAGAGATGGGCTCTTGCCATGTTGGCCAGGCTGGTCTTGAACTCCTGACCTCAAGTGATCTGCTCGCCTCGGCCTCCCAAAGTGCTGGGATTACAGGTGTGAACCACTGCACCCAGCCTTACTGTGGTTTTGATTTGCCTTTCCAATGACTTTTGATGTGATTATTGGCCATTTTTTTTGGGTCTTCTTTGGAGAAATGTCTATTCAAATCCTTCCGTCATTTTTGAATTGGGTTATTTTGTCTTTTTAGTACTAAGTTTAAGAATTCTTTATACATATTAGAAAGAAGTCTTTATCAGATACATTACTTGCAAGTATTTTATCTCATTATTTGTATTGTTCTTTCACTTTCTGGATGGTTCGCTTTCCTTTGTTGTTGATAGTATCTAATTCTAAAGAAACCATTGCCTAATCCAAGGTCAAGGAGATTGATGTCTGTTTGCTTCTGAGATGTTTTTAAGTTTTATGTCTTACATTTAACTCTTTGATCCATTTTGAGTAAAATTTTTAATGTGGTGTGAGATAGTAGTCCAAATTCATCCTTTCATCTCAGCACTATCTTTTGAAAAGATGATTCTTCCTTCATCAACTTATCTTGACACCCTTCTTGCAAATCAATTAACCATAGATGTAGCTACTTGAAGTTTTATTTCTATTTTCCCTCAACTTCTTATTTTAAAAAATTTAAGTGGCAGGCTTTTGTTTTTCCCTCTTGTTACAGTTCGACATTCCTTCCTAAAAAGTCACCCTAAACTTTGTGACTGGCCCCAAGTGTCCTCCTCACATCTCCAGCAGTTAGCTGGGGCAATTGGCCTGTAGGGCCTTGGTTCTCCTCCATGTGCCCCCCAGCAGGCTGGCTCGGGCTTCTCGCAGGGACCTGAGTTCCAGAAGGACGAGAGCAGAAGCTGGAAGGCCCCTTGAGGCCTTACTTGGAGTCACTTGGTGTCTCCTGTGCCACTCTCTCTGAGTCACAGCAAGTCGCAAGGCTTGGCCAGATTAGAGGGGTGGGGAGCTAGCCTGTGCCTCTTGATAGGAGAAACTGGAAAGAATCTGCAAAGAATCTCCGGCGTTTTCATTCACTGCGATCTCTGAACATGCCAGAGTATTTCCTAAGAACAGGAGAATTTTCCTGGATAGTCACACACGGTTGTAAAGTAAGCATCTTCAGAGGAGAGGACATTTAATAGAGGCCTGAATGAAGAGAGGGAATGTGACATGGGGGAGAGTATTCATATCAAGAGGAAGAGCACGTGCAAAGGTCCTGGGGCAGAAAAGGATTTGGGGTGTTTGAGGAGCAGCACAGAGACCCACGCGATGGGAGTGAGGGTGGGGCTGTTGTGAACATCAATGGGATAAAGTATGTAAAGGGCTGTATTATGGAATAGTGAGGGGAACTATTTCTCTTCATTCTGATTCTCTGAAGATATTTTCAGAGGGCAGAAGAGGACAGAAAAGGAGGTACCTTCCATAATAACACCCAGCTAGGTCAGGGGCAGGATGGGCCTCGGGGATACATGTCTCCCTGAGTGTCTCAGTGCTACCGGCTTTTGCTGCCCAAAGCTGGTGCTACCCCAGGAACCTCTGCCAGCCCTCCCAGGTGGGCTGAGCACCTGCCTCAGCGCCCCTCCTTCCCAGCTGCCCAGCCCCAGCTTGGTGGCCTTGCCGTGGGCTGCCGGGGCTGCCACCGGTTGACTCCCCTGGCCCCCTGGTGTTCAGGGTCCCAGGTTCCAGTGACTTTTAAGAGGCAACAGAGTTCAAAGGTGTCAACATTGTGAGGTGCAGGGCTTGCCCATAGGCTGCTCTGGGACCTGGGATCTGTTTGGGTCAGAGAGCACTTAGCCAGGGCACTTAGAGAGAGCCACACCAGCCTATCCAGTGAGCCGCAGGTGGAGGGGGTCCCGGCCACTTTTGGTTTTTGAGCTTTTCAGTATATTAAAAAAGAAAGCCAGAGACAGATAAAACAGGATGACAAGCATTGAGGTGCACATTTAACTGATAGTGCTTTAATGAAAATACAGGGGAGAACATTTGTGCTATTCACAAAATATTGAAAACCTTATTTCCAAGTGCACCCCAAGTTACAGGTCCCTGGCGAGCAGCAGCTTCTTTCAGTCCCACCTAGAAGGTCTGGGTGACTCTGGTCACCCAGAATGTCCTCAACCAGAGCACGTCTGGTCCACCAGGGCCCTTGGTGGCTGGGGGCTCCATTCCCACATGGGTAAGGGAGGCTGCTCTGCACGGGGAGGCTCAGGGGCCCAGGGGTCCGGGCAGGGGCTGCGCGCCACTCTCACTCCCTGACTACCCCGGTGCCCTGTGAGCAAGGTCTCTTTCTCCCCCTCTTTCCTCTTCCTCTGTCGCTAAGCGCCCCACTCCACCCCCCACCATTTATTTCTTTTCTCTCTCTCTCTGTGTCTCTTCTCCCCGGGCCTCTCTCTCTGTGTCTGTCTCTTTCTTTCTCTGTCTCTTTCCTCTCGCTGTGTCTCTCTGTCTTCTGTTTCTTTCTTTCTGTTTCTGTTTCTCTCCCAGCCCTTTCTCCCTCTCTTTCATCCCAGGCGCCAAAGCAGAGCCTCTGGATGAGAAAAGCTGCTTTGGGAAATCTTGGGCTGGGGAAAGAGCAGCAGGTCGCCGGCGGCCTAGGGACTTCCTTCTCTCCAGGCAACCCTCTCCCAGCTGGAGGGCCCGGCCTTCCCTGCCCGCGGCGTCGCTGCCGCGTGTGGTTTCTGACCTGGCTGCGTCCAGGGCGGTGTTGTCTTGTGTCTCGGCAGGACCCGCACAGCTGGAGTGAGGCAGCCATGCCGCGGGCAGGGCAGTGGGGCGTCTCCGGGCTGCTCGCGCCCTCGTGAGGGGAGGACTCCCCGGAGAGGCTTTTCCTTTCTCCGTCTCCTTCTGTCCCCTTCTCTAGTCAGTTGCTGCTTTCCCCAGACACTGGGGAATAAAGATGTTCTTGGACAGCAGAATTTGTCCTCTCACTGGGCAGAGGCGGGGCCCCTTAGGGGCTGCGGCTCCCGGACATGCGAGGGTGTCATTGTCCCAGCCACCCGAGGGAAATGGCATGCCTGTAGGGCGCGCCCAGCCTGGCGCAGCTGCACAGATGTGGCGTTTAAATATTTATTTTTAGTGGCTGCTGGTTTAATAGCAGCCTTCATTTTGGTGGGGGCAACCCTGAAAAGTAAAAATAAATCAGACCTTCGCCTTGTCAGTAAATCCTCCTGGGCCCTGCTGGGTGGACCCTGGGCCCGGTGTCCCAGTGTCCAGGGTGACCGGGGAGGCCCGTGATTTGGGGGGCTACACTGGGAGCCAGGCCAGCCTGCAACCACAGCTCCTCACAGAGAAGCCCGAAGCCCTCCTCTCCCAGACTGCCCGCCTGGCCCGCACCGCCTCTCTGCCTGGCCCAGCTCACCGACCTCACGCTGGGTTCATCTGCGGCTGCCAGGCATGGCGGCCAGGACCAGAGGACCTGGGTCTGGCATGGGCACCTGCTGACCCCTGCTCAGGTCAGGAGGCCTGGGGCTCTCTGAGATGCACATGTGACTCCATCAGCCAGATGGGCTCTGACGCTTTCAAACTCCGTCTGTACCTCCTGCTAGCCTTGGCTCTCAGGCTACACCTGCTGGTCACCTTCTCCTTGTCCCCACCTGAGCTGGCCCTGGATTGAGGGTCGAGCAAGCCCCCCCGTGGTAGTGTTGAGGATGTGGTGGATCTGAGGCCATGCTTTGGCTTGGATTTGAGACTGTTGGGTGCTGGAATTCTTGCCCCACAGCCGAACAGGAGGCTAGCCCTGGAGGGCCTTGGGGGCTGCTTCCCTAGGCCCTCCAACCAAACTTCTTCTGTCCTGTGTGATACAGGGCCTGGCATCCCCCTGGAGAAGGGCTTTTCATGGGTCAAGGCTGTACCTGTCAGAGGAGCCTGGGTGAAGCAGGCCTGCCTGGACTGAGTAACCCCTGAGGAGAGGGACCACCCACCACTTACCAGGCTTCTGCCGCAGACACATGAGTGACAGCTGGCGCGGACAGAGGCCCTGACCCCAGTTTTCAGGTGTGAAACCTGGCTCAGAGAGGCCAAGTCCCTTTCCTCAGGTCAGAGCTCATAGAGGAGCGTGGGCTCACACCGAGCAGCCCCAGCAGCCCGTGCTTTCAATCCTCTTCCGTGCCACCTCCTCATTAAGTCACTTCATGGCTATTGACACATCAAAGTTGATTGTTTTATCACAGTGATTCTCAAACTCAAATAATGGAGGACAACCTTTCCACCCTCATCTTAGGGGGAAAGATTCTCTTGGTCCCCTGGTGTTAGTTTAAATGATTTTTATTATACTGCTACTTAAGTACATAAACACCTGCAAGCAGGCATAACCCTTTACACTTACAGCTGTGATAGAATCATACCACCAAGCGCCATTTGCAAGTTAAATACAAACGGCGTGAAAAGAGGAATGGCATTCAAATGAACAGAATTAGGCCAGGCACCATGGCTCACACCTGTAATCCCAACACTTTGGGAGGCCGAGGCGGGCAGATTGCCTGAGGTCAGGAGTTCAAGACTAGGCCTGGCCAACATGGTGAAACCGTATCTCTACTAAAAATACAAAAATTATCCAGGCTTTATGGTATGTGCCTGTAATCCCAGCTACTTGGGAGGCTGAGGCAGGAGGATCACTTGAACCGGGGAGGCGGAGGTTGCAGCAAGCCAAGATTGTGCCACTGCACTCCAGCCTGGGTGACCGAGTTAGACTCTGTCTCAAAACAAATGAACAAACAAACAAAAACAACACAAATGAGGCCGGGCGCAGTGGCTCAGGCCTGTAATCCCAGCGCTTTGGGAGGCCAAGGTGGGTGGCTCACCCTTGGTCAGGAGTTAGAGACCAGCCTGTCCAATATGGTGAAACCCTGTTGCTACTAAAAATACAAAAAAATTAGCCGGGTGTGGTGGCATGCACCTGTAGTCCCAGCAACTCAGGAGGCTGAGACAGAATTGCTTGAATCTGGGAGGAGAGGTTGCAGTGAGCCAAGATCGCGCCACTGCACTCCAGCCTGGGTGACAGAGCAGGACTCTGTCTCAAACAAACAAACAAACAAACAAACAAACAAACAAAAAACAAAAAACCCCCACAAATGAACAATATTAACTTAATGAGGTGTGACAATGTTTGCTGCACGACAGTGTCTACTTCAGCGCCAGCTCCCTCGGGCTCAGCCCAATGGGGATGTGGGTCTCTCTCCATTGTCTTTACTTGAACTATGACAACTGCTTGTTTGCACAACACATGTTGTACCACTGGCCCTTGGCTTGGATAGGACAGCAGCATGTTCCCCCACTCAGATGCCAGTCACAGGATAAAACACTGTGGAGTGAAGTTGGGGTCCATGTCTTGTTTGTGCTGTGCCTGCATGCTGGTTGCTGAGCAGAGCCCCAAAGGTGTGGCATCTTAGTTGGGGCGGGACTGGAGAAAGGGACAGCAGGGCCCGGCATGGGGTGGGGAGTTGTGGGCTCAGAGCAGGGGAGAGGCCAGGAGGCACACGCAAGTAAATCTTTTGCCCAGAGAAAAGGTGGCAGGAAAATCTCACGGCCTCCAACCTCCAGCTACATATGAGTGAATGAAAGCAGAATGACATCCCTGTCCTTTGTCCCAGGGAAGAGGTTTGCCCTTGGAAGGGCAGCCCTCGAACCCTGTCCCGCAGGTCCCCCTGCAGGCTGCTTACCTGACCTGGATCCCCCAGAGAGCCTGAGCCAATTGTGCCACTGGCTGCTACCGGCCTTGAAGGTCCTGTGGGCCCTCACTGCCCCTGACTGCTCCCTGAGTCCCTGAGAATTAAGGTCACGGCAGTTGGGCAGCCAGGCTCCAAGGAAGGACAACCAGAGAAGGAAGGGGGCTCCCCACCAGCCTGAGAATGACTGATAAGTGGGCACACCAACCCCGCCTCCTGGGACCGACTGACAGAGCTGAATGCCTGCATCTGCGAAAGACAGCGCCTCTGTCCCTGTTCTCCATGGCCCCATCCAGCCTTCTCTCAGCGTCTTGTGGATTGAACGGGGTGGCCAAGAAGTGTGAAGCCCTTTATCTTTCAGGCCTGTTTGGCTCCTCTCCACCTACCTGTGGATTGTCCTTGGTGTTGTCAATTGCCCTGTACTATATCTGAATGTGTCCCCCAAGATTCATGTCTTGAAATCTAATGGCCAATGTGGTAGTATTAAGAGGTAGGAGGTGACTGGGTCATGAGGCAGAGCCCTTATGGATGGGATTAGAGCCTTTAGAAAAGGGCTTGAGGGAGTGGGTTCATCTGCTTCGGTCCCTTCCACCACGTGAGGAAGGATGCAGCATTCATCCCTCTGGAGGGCACAGCAACAGGCGCCGTCTTAGAATCAGAGACTGGGCCCTCACCAGACCCAGAACCTGCCGCTGCCTTGACCTTGAACTTTCCAGCCTCCAGAACTGTGAGATAATACTCTGTTCTTTATAAATAACTCAGGCTTAGGTATTTTGTTATGGCAGACTGAATAGACTAGGACACCCTCTCTGGACACCAGAGAGGTGGTGGGTCCAGACACCCTCTCTGGACCCATTACACCCACTGTGTAATGGGTCCTATGTGTGAATTCCGTGAGGTAATATGGACCTTCTGCATTGGGTTCTAGCTGGCTTCCACATACGTATCTCTATGTATGTACATATGTGCATATATATATAAAAAACTCCCTCTAGCCCTTTTCTAAGGGCCCTAAACCCATCTGTGAGGGCTCTGCCTCATGACGTAGTCACCTCCTAAAGGCCCCACCTCTTAATACTACCACATTGGCCATTAAATTTCAAGACATGAATCTTGGGGGACACATTCATATATATATATATATATTCACACACACACACACACACACACACACACACATATATATATATGCAGATACAGTTATTTTTCTTCTGATGAAGTCTTCCTCTGTCACCCAGGCTGGAGTGCAGTGGCGCAATCTCAGCTCACTGCAACCTCCGCCTTCCAGGTTCAAGCGATTCTTCTGCCTCAGCCTCCTTAATAGCTGGAATCACAGGCGCCTGCCAGCACAGCCAGCTAATTTTTGTATTTTTAGTAGAGACAGGGTTTCACCATGTTGGCCAAGCCAGTCTCAAACTCCTGAGCTCAACTGATCTGCCTGCCTCAGCCTCCCAAAGTGCTGGGATTACCGGCGTGAGCCACTGCGCCTGGCCACAGATACAGTTTTATTAGAAAGTTAAACCCAACAGCGACGATAGCCACAGTAACTGTGAGCTTCTCCCCAGGTGCCTGGAACACCAGGACTTCTCTTGTGGGAAGACTGAAGCTATCTGACCCCGTGAGGTATGAGCTGGGGCGAGATGGCGGTTGTGAGGCAAAGGCAGCTTCGGCAGCAGTGCTTACATTTTTTTTCTTAGTTTCCTCTGGGAGAGTGGGAAAGAAAGCAAGTCTTCAGATTTAGAAGGCAAATCTTGGTTTAGGTGTGCCCCAATCAGAAGGCCATGCTTGCCGATGGCCTCTGGCCCGTCACTCCACTTCTCTCTCCATGGAAGCTACGGCTCCATGAAAGCTCTTTGGAAGAATTACAAGCAAGGCCAAAGTTATATCGTGGCCTGGATCTCTTTTGGAAGTAGATGATGTATAAATTCTTAAGGAGATATACAATGTTATAATTTGAATTTTCAGGCCCAGAGCCATCCTGGATAGCACAGTGAGTGGCAGGGAAGTCTCTGATGTCCCCTGAACCTCCCTCTTTGGGTGTCTGCTTCACAAAACATTGCCAGAGCATTCGCTTTTCCAGAAGAGATTCTGCCTCCAGACCTCCTGGCCTGGTTGGGGACAGAGCATTTACCTTGCCAAGCTATGGGAACAGAGGGACTGTACCTTTACAGGGTTACAGGGTTGCTGAGCCAGTAGGATGCATCCTTCTAGCTCCTTTCCTGTGGGGAGGTCTACCTGTGATAAGAAGAGATAGAGAGGCCCTGGATAGAGCCACGCCTGAAGCCACCTACTCAGACGCCTCAGTTATATTAACCTACAAGCCCCTTCTCCTTTTTTTCCTACAGAAGGTGGCTTGTGGTTCACAGAGCCTTGCCCACTCTAAGCACCAGGACGCATGGAGTAAGAAGAATGTGGGCTTGCTCAACTATCTACCCACAGGCTGCTCTTGAGTCAGGCCCTGTGATGTGTGCTGGGGGCCCAGGGACAAATTATGTCCTCAATTAGGACCTCAGTCCACCGAAGGGTCACTGAGACAAAGCCACGCTGCCCCATGCTGAATATCGGAAGGGTGGGTGGGAAGAGACTAAGGGAGGGCTTCCCGGAGGAGGCAACACCTTAACTCAAGGGAAGAATGGGGCTTGCCAAAGAGAGGAGAAAGTGTGGGCACAGGCCATGAGGCTGTCAGGACATGGAGTGCATGAAGAAACCGCAGGCAGTGAGCCGGGCCAGACTTCCCTGTGCTGGGGGAGGGTGGAGTGGTGGGAAGACAGCTGCAGCCCCCACCCCAGTCCTGCAGGGGCCCCAGGCTGGCCCTGCTGCATGGAGTGTTGGCAGGAAGAGGCTGGAGGGAAACTCAGGAAGGCACGCATGGCTGAGAACAGTGGTGGGGGAAGGAGGGGAGAAAGCCGTTTTCTTTCCAGCCCCAAATGGTAAAGAAATGACCCTCCTCCTGCACAAATTAGACTTCCTGCAGCTGGAAAGAAATCGACTCATGCCATGTTTTATGATGCCTCGCCTGGGCCAGGCGGGGCCAGTACAGCCTGATGTGCTCACAGCTGGCCTGGCTGCCCCCGAAACCACAGTGACTGTCCTGCTGGCCCGGCCCTAGGCCCCTGGCCTCCACGTCCAAGCCGGAGAAACTTGGCTCCCCTGCAGCTTTCAAAATAAAGTGGTTTTTATTTCATATTCACAAGAGAAGGTAACAAAATATAATTGGGGTTGCTGCTTCTCATATTATTTATGCAGTTCTCCCTCCACCTCTCTTCCCAAAAGCAAGCCACAAAGGGGTCTTTGTTCTCTGCAAGTTCAAAGTCAGCTCCTCTAAGGGGAAACTTATTGGCGATTACAAGGAGGAGGTTCAGTTTTACAACGGCTGGCTGTCAGACCAGAAATATGGTACGCATCAGGGTTCCGGCGGGAGCCGGCCAGAGTGTGGTCTGCAGGCTGCAGAAGCCATGTGAATGATTTCCAGTGAAAGATAGGGCAGGAGTGCCAGGGACAGGGGCAGCAGGAGCCGCTCACGTCTGCCTGGGCACACCCTGTCTCCACAGCCTCAGTTTCCTCACCTGTAGAATGGGCATCCGCACACTGGACTAAACCAGAGGATTTCATTCAGCTGTTTGGAGCCGTGGGGCCCTGCCAAGGCTCTCAGAAAAGAGGGACACCCATCCCCACTCCTGCCCTTCTGAAGGCTTGACTGACTGAATGTCCAGGTCAGATTTTGTTTAAGGAAAAGGTTTTTATAAACAAAAATTAGTAAAAGCCTACCTGGGTGCCGTGGCTCATGTCTGTAATCCCAGCACTTTGGGAGACTGAGGCAGGGGGATGGCTTGAAGCCGGGAGCTCAAGACCACCCTGGGCAACATAGTGAAACTCCATCTCTAAAAAAATTTTTTTAAATTATCTGGACATGGTGGTATGTACTTGTAGTCCCTGCTACTTGGGAGGCTGAGGCAAGAGGATGGCTTGAGCCCAGGAGTTTGAGGATGCAGTGAGTTGTGATTCTGCCATAGCACTCCAGCCTGGGTGACAGAGTGAGACCCCAGCTCTAAAAGGAAAAACAGAAAAATTGCAATAGCCTGGCCTGCATGAGCTTGAAGGCTCAATCCCAGCATCCTATAGGAAACATGGAGCAGACAGGGCCTCCACCCTCAGCTGTCTGTGGCTCTTCTCATCATGGTAGCCCCAAGCAGGGAGAATGCCAGGGCTCTGGGTTGCCAACATCATGTCCCCTGGACACAGCGGGCCCATACGGGTCCTTGATGAGTGCATATGCACTGGCTTCCTTAGCCACAAAGCTGTCCTGGAACCTATGCCTGGTTGAGGGTCCTTGAGGCAGCAGCCCTGGCCTTGGCTGCCCTGGGAGCCATCATTTTAATGAAAGCAGCTACTCCTGCAATAGCGAAAAGACCATCAGTGGGATTGCAGGTCACCTCTGCAGCTCTGGGCTATCCATCCCCAGATGCAACATGATGTGGGAGGCCAGAGGCTCTGGCAAGTCCCACGCTGGGAGGACCGGTCTCTTCTCTCTCCCTGATGGAAACCCTGCAGGCCTGGCCACTCAGACTCCCAGCTTTCATTCCAGCTCCATTCCCAAGGAAGCCTGGGAAGTTGGGGATGGGCTGGGGGAAGTAGTATGTCCCAGCTGCCTATGCCTGCCACAGGAGCTCTTCACCATCCACCAAGAGGGGTGGGCCACTGGAGGGAGAGTGGGGGACACCTGACCCTCCTTTGCTGGGAGCAAGACCTTCATTTGGGAGACTAGCGATGCATTTCTGAAGGTTTGGGATGATGATGTCGGGGCAGGGCCGGGAACTGATGGTGGGGGGAGGAGGGACTTCCAAAAACCATGAAGTCTTCACCCTCCTAGCCTCAGAGAGATGTGGCTCTCCATGGTGAGATGCTTGGAGAAAAGGGAGAGAAGAAAGGAAGAGAGGGAATGTGAGGTGGCTCCTGTGTGAGCTTCATGGAAACCAGAGGGAGAAGGAGAGCCCGGGAGGGGCTCCCTGCCTGCCTCCAAAATCATTCCAGAGCATTGATCTTGGGGAATCGCAGAGCAGAGGCCAGGCTTAGGTGAAGGTGGATGCTGAGGTCCCACCCAGGGCAGAGGACTATCAGACTGGAGGTGAATCCTGGGGGCCCAGGCTTGCCTCCCTCGGTAGCCTCTCTGTCGCCCTTGCTGCTGGTCATTGAATTCACTGATAAACATCGGCCCAGCGAGTTGAGACATCAGGGCCCCTGGAGAAGATCTGTGCGGGCAAGAAGCAATCTGCTGAAACCACAGTTCAGGGTCCTCTTTGCTCACATCATTTTACATGAAAGCAGTCATTTCTGTGATAATGAAAAGGCCACGGCGGGGTTGCAGGTCATCTCTGCAGCCCTGGGCTGTCTGTCCCCAGATGCTGCTGACTCTGGTAGGTCCACCCTGGGAGGGCACCATGCTGCCAAGGTCCTACAGCACCAATAGAGATGCTCCCCATTTTACAGATAGGGAAACTGAGGTTCACAAAGCCGGTAGAGGTTAGGATTGGGACCATTTCTGGGTCTGATGACTCCACTCTGCTCTTTGCCACTCGGTATTGGACGGGAGAGGGGCACTTACATTTAACACCGCATCCTAGGGGCAGGTGCTATGCCCTGCACTTACCTATGATACCTTGTTCAATCCTAACACCATGTGTGGGTATCGACCCATTTTGCAGATGAGAAACTGAAGGTCAGAGAGGCTAAGTAAGTTGTGAGTGTGGATTGAAATGCAGACCTGCTTGACCCTAAAGCCCTGACCCACTCTACCTGCAGCCCTGCCGTGGCCTTTTCATTATCACAGAAATCACTGCTTTCATGTAAAGTGATGTGAGCAAAGAGGACCCTGAACTGTGGTTTCTGGAGCTCTGCAGCCTTCCCTGGGTGCCTCCCTTGAAGCTCCCCTCAGAGGCCCAGGAGCATGCCCCAGGGAGCTTTAAAAATGCTCATGTCTGGACCCCAGCCCCTGAGATTCTCATCTACTGGCTGGTGTGTGGCCTGGATGTCAGGGGTTCTTGGGGTTCCCCGGAGCCTTCTCTGGCAGCTGGGTTGAAAATTACAGTTCCAAAGGACGTCATCAGCCTCCAGGCCAGGCAGGCCCTAAGCTTCCTGCCTCGCTTTCCAGCCCCAACTTGCCTGGGAGAGCGAAGAGTGGAGGAAGCAGAGGCCCTGGCTGGGTGCATTTTGAAGGCGGTGAGCCTGGCCTGCCTGAGTCTTGGCCCTAGTGGATATTCTCCCTGGATCTGGGGTGCCTGCTCAGAGTGAAGTCCCTGAGTGTGTTTACTTTTCCAGGAAACCCGCTGGGCTTATGCCACCTCCTCCAGCTTCCCGACCACCCAGCTTGATGTTGGACGCCTTGCTCCAGGCGTCCCTGTGGGCCTTGTGCTCTTCCCCCTGCCTGTCATGACCTGGCATGGACTGGCTCATTTATCCGTGTGCTTATTCATGTCAGTCTTACCCACCTGAACGGACGTCCATGGCAGGGGGGACTTTATCTGTGGCATCTGTTGTGGTGTCCCTGGGTCTAACACAATGCCTGGCTCCTGGAAAGCATGTGTGTGGAGGAAATGAATGAATGGGGATGGGCTCACACCTCTGGGTGCTGATGTCATGTGTGACTTGAGGTTGATAAGCTGAGACCCCAGTGACTAAGCTAGTTCTAGGAAACCCTCAGTCCAGGGGGCTGAGCAGAAAACCCCTGGGAAGAAAGCCCTGCTGAGTGCACGAGCCCTGTCCAGGATGGGGAGGGGCTGGCAGGCTCCAGACTAGTGTCCAGCTCAGCCTGGGCTGGGCCCTGGGGATCTGAGATGCGGTGCCCACCCTAGACCCTAAAACTGACCCAGGCTTGTCACCTCTGGGGTGGACTGAGCAGGTCTGATGCACACATCCCTTAGGACAGTCAGAACCACCCAAACTGAATACTTTACACTTCGCTCTTTAAGTTGCACCTCTGCAGCTGTGGTAGGGGGTGGCCCCGGTGTGTTTGGTGACTGAGCCGTACACACCTCCATTTGGAGATGGCAACCCAGGGACTCACACACGCAGAGAGCTGCTTGCCAGCAATGGGTAACTCGGCTCTCCTGAGGGGCCCTCAGGCAGGTGGGTCCCCCTTGCTGCGGCCAGGCCCACCCTAGCTCCCCTGCCCCTCCTCAGGGTGTCCTGCACATGCAGGGCTGGCTGGGCCGGAGAATCACCTGCAACCCTCAACCCCTGAAGGTCCCCAAACCTGTGCATTGGAGCCCTGCTGAGCTTTTCAAAGGTCCCCAGGTCCTTTTCCAGGTCCCCATCAACAAGTCAGAGTCTCTGTGGTGACGCCTGGCCTTTGGTGTCACCCAACAGGCCACAGAACAAGCTTTTCCCCGAGGAACCGAGACACCTGCTCAAGCCTCTGCTCATTCCTGTTGGTGGTTCTGCTTGTAGCCAGCAAAGCCACATAATACCCAGGACAATTTGATGACACACAGGGATACCAGGAGGGAGCTTTTGAGACCGGGATGGTCCTGGGAAAGTCGAGGTGTCTGTGATCCTCGGTAAAGGTCAGGGCTGTGAGCTGGGAGAAGGAAGGAGGGATCCCGAGGAGGGCAGCCGAGGCAGGTGTTGGGGGTTCATGATGGAGGCACGTGGGGCCTGGGCCTGGTAAGGAGTGAGCAGGGCCCCGAAGGAAGGAGGAGCAGGGTGCACTCTAGGCAAGGGTGAAGAGGCTGCCAAAGAGGGAGGAGTCAGAGACAGATGGGGTCCGGGGGAGAAGCACCAGGAGAGGCAGGCCACGCCGAGCGGAGCCTGAATGCACATTAGGGAGCTGAATCCTAGGCTTCAGGTAAAGCATAGAAGAAGCGGCTCAGTTCCTCTGAGGCTGGGACCCAAAAATGTCTGGAAGGTTGGAAAAGGCCACCGTCAGGGGGCGTTTGATGTCCGGAAGGCTGGAAAAGGCCATGATCGGCAAGCTTTGTGAATGGGTCATCTCTCCCAGCATCCTGTGGGGTGAGCTTGTCCCCTGGGAGCTGTGGGGGCCTCGAGCAGCTGCTACTGAGCCCCGGCACCTCCCTCACAGTCCAGATATTTCCAAGCTGTTCCTGCCTCCCTGGCTATCCTTCAGTGATCTCAGCCAGGACAGAGGATAAACCAGCCACTGAACACGCATCCCTGGGACCACAGCACCTGGCCAGCCTGGACCACACAGCAATGGGTGTTGGGCCTTCGTTCCTGGGACCCCACACCTGGCCAAAAAAGGGGTGGCTCCTCAAAGTTGGGGGCCCTCCAGGCTGTGATGAAAGGCTGCTTCATGAATTGCGCATGAGGTCATCTAGAGAGGGAATAATTCCGTGGTGGTAGAGATAAGGGCCTTGCATTCAAGGGCCTCGCTTTTCAAGATATTTAGCAATGCAATGGATTATTTTTGGGAGAGGAATTTTGAAAAGTCCTGGGTGTAAATAAGTAAATAACTAAAGCTAAAAATTGTCTCCAAGCCTTGGTGTGGCCTACGGGTCTTCCCTGAGACTGCCCACTTGTGGGTGGGCTCTTCGTGCTAGTTAACAAAGCAGTCAGTTCCCTGGTGGTTACCATCCGTGTTAGTCCGTTTTGCGTTACTATAAAAGGATACCTCACACTGGATAATTCATAAAGCAAGGTTTATTTTGGCTCATGGCTATGTAGACTGTACAAGCAGGGCACCAGCATCTGCTCAGCTTCTGGTGAGGCCTCAGGAAGCTTACAGTCATGATAGAAGGCAAAGGGGAAGCGGATGTGTCACATGGGGAGAGATGAACAAGAGAGATGCCAGGCTGTTTTAAACAACCCCTTATCAAATGAATGAATCGAATGAGTGAATGAGAACTCACTCATCACCAAGGGATGGTGCTCAGCCATTCATGAGGGATCCATCCCCGTGATCCCAACACTTCCCACCAGGCTCCGGCACTGGGAATCCAGCACCGGGGACCACATTCCAACATGGAATTTGGAGGGAACACACATCTAAACACATTACCATCAGTACTATTTTCGTGGACTACAGCCACTCATGCCTTGACTCCTGACTTCCCTGGGCTGGAAGTACAGCAGTACTTTTTTTTTTGAGACAAGATCTTGCTCTGTCACCCAGGTTGATGTGCAGTAGTGTGGTCATGGTTCACTGCTGCCTCTATCTCCCCAGGCTCAGGTGATCCTCCCACCTCAGCAATTTTAAAAAATTGCATAAACAATGTTATCATGCGTCATGAAGACAATAAGTGACTTAAACATTTCTGTTTGCTGGGTGCAGTGGCTCACACCTGTAATCCCAGCACTTTGGGAGGCGGAGGTGGGCAGATCACCTGAGGTCAGGAGTTCAAGACCAGCCTGGCCAGTACGATGAAACCCATCTCTACCAAAAATATAAAAGTTAGCTGGGTGTGGTGGCACACACCTGTAATCTCAGCTACTTGGGAGGCTGAGGCAGGAAAATTGCTTGGACCTGGGAAAAGGAGGTTGCAGTGAGCCAAGGTTGTGCCACTGCATTCCAGCCTGGGCAACTGAGTGAGACTCTGTCTCAAAAACAAACAAACAAGCAAACAAAAAAACTATTTCTGTAATTGTTGTTATAGAGAGAGAGAGAGAGAGAGAGAGAGAGTGTGTGTGTGTGTGTGTGTGTGTATGTGTGTGTGTGTTTTGAGACAGAGTTTCGCTCTCTCACCCAGGCTGGAGTGCAGTGGCGCCATCTCAGTTCACTGCAACATCCACCTCCCAGGTTCCAGCGATTCTCCTATCTCAGCCTCCTGAATAGCTGGGACTACAGGTGTGCACCACCACACCTGGCTAATTTTGTATTTTTAGTAGAGATAGGGTTTCACCATGTTGGCCAGGCTGGTCTTGAACTCCTGACCTCAGGTGATCCACCCCCCTCAGCCTCCCAAAGCGCTGGGATTACAGGCATGAGCCACCGTGCCTGGCCGTCATTGTTGTCATAATGTGTGTGCAGTAAATAACAGAAGAAGAAGAAAAGCAGTCACAATACCAGCATCCCCAGGCAACTGTTTCCATTTTGTTTTTCTTTGTTATGATCTTTGTAATTATTTCTTTAATGAACAGGAGTAACGTGGGTGTCCAGAACAGCTATGGGCAGCCAGTGTGGATGCAGAGCGGGGGTAGACAGGTATGTGGACACTCAGGGACCAAGGCCCATCAGTAGCCCCATGGGGATCAGGAGGTGGGGGCCAGAAAGGATGCCACCTCACAGGGAGATGAGGCAACTGACACACAGTGGCTATGGGGAGAACCCCAGGAGCAGACTGGCTTCTGCTGCTGAGCTGGACCTGCTAGGGGCTCCATTCCTAGCATTGGAGGCTAGGTGTGGAGCTTCTGATGAATCCTCAGACCAAAGAGCCCCTGGTCTCTTCAGAGTCTCATTGGCAGTAAGTGGCAGAAATCATTTACCATCGATGATAAGAAGCCCAGCCCACACCAGCTTAAGAGGAAGGGGCAATTTGGTGCCTCACATCACTGAAAAGCTCTGGTGCAGTGCCAGCACTGTTGGAGTTGGGGCCTGAAGGCTATCGGCAGGCCCCTGCGTGGGTCACACTCTTGGGAAGGCCTGCCCCTCCAGCAGCTCCAGGCGTCCAGACCCCTCCTCGGAAGGGGAAAAGGATTAACTGATTGTGGAGGCCTGCGTCAGGAGACTATCAGCACGGGTGGCTCTAACAAACTGCAGTAGACTGGGGGACTTACACAAAAACCCCTCATTTCTCATAGCAGAGGCTGGGAAGTCTGAGATCAAAGTGCCAGCAGATCTGGCATCTGGTGGGGGCCTACTTCAGGTTGACAGATGGCTGCTTTCTCTCTGCCCTCACATAGCAAAGGGAGAGATGAAGCAAGCTCCCTGGTGTCTCTTCTGATAAGGGCACTAATCCCACCATGAGGGGCTCCACCCTTGTGACCTCATCACCTCCCAAGGGCCCCACTTCCTATGCCCATCCCACTGGGGATTAGGGTGTCAATGTATGAATTTGGGAAAGACACAAACATTTACTCCATAGCAGACAGCCAGAACAAAATACCACACGCTGGCTGGCTCAAACAGCAGAGAAATTCATTTTCCCACAATCCTGAAGGCTAGAAGAAATCAAGGAGTTCACCTAGAGATCAAGGTGCTGGCAGGGGCAGTCGCTTCTCAGGATCCTCTCATTGGCTGGGAGATGACTGTCTTCCTCTGTGTCCCCATATGGTCTTCCCTCTGTGAGTGTCTGTGTCCTAATCTCTTCTTATAAGGACAGCAGTCATATTGGATTAGGGCCTACCTTTGTGACCTTGTTTTATCTTAATTATCTCTTTAAAGACTGTATCAACCAGATATCGTTACATTCTGGGGTTCTGGAGGTTAAGATTTCAACATGTGAATTTTGGAGGGAGACAATTCAGTCTGTAATAGAAGATGAAGTCCCTGGGCCTAGGGGACCGGGGGTGGGGGGAATGATATCGGCTGCCTTTGGTCACACCCTCACTGTCTGCCAGGAAAGGTGCGAATTGCTTCTCATATGTATGGTCATGATGGGGAGAAAGATTGGCCTGTGCCAAGTGTTGAATGGTGGCTCCCATAAAGGTGTGTCCACATCCATATCCCTAGAAACCTGGGAATGTGACCTTGGTTGAAAAAAGGGTCTTCGTAGATGTAATCAAGTGAAAGATCTTGAGACGAGACCATTCTGGGTTACCGGGGTGGGCCCTAAACCCAATGACGAGTGTCTCCGTAAGAGAAGAGAGACAGACACACAGAGGAGAACACCATGCAACCACAGAGGCAGAGACTGGGGCAATGCAGCCACAGGGAACACCTGGAGCCACCAGATGCTGAAGACGCACAGGCCAACTCTCCCCCAGTGCCTCTGGAGGGGAGCAAGGCCCTGCGACCCCTCAAGCTGGAACTTCTGGCTCCATAATTGTTTTCAGTTACCAAGTTTGTGGTGATTTATTGTGGCAGCCCCCAGAAACTAACACAGCCCCCAAAAGTTAAATCATTAAAATATTTGAAGAAAGCATGGATGATTCAATGGAACTGAACTCTGGGATTGCCTGTCGGGTTGAGGTCAGCCAGCGCTTCCATCCAGCGAGGCAGGACGGGAAGAGGATGTTGAGTTAGCAGGAGGAGAAGGTTTGGTGCAGAGAGGGGCATTAGCCTGCAGAGGCGGGCTGCAGAATCGGGAGGTTTTGTGGGAGAGTCCCCAAATGTTTTGTTCATTTTCATTTTTCATTTATCATATATTTCTAACTATTTGCAAATGTCCTGAGCCACATGAAGGCAGGTACACACACATGCTCCTTTCTCTCTCTCTCTCACACACACACACACTCTTTCACACACACATACTCTCTCTCTCACCCCTCTCATTCTTTCTCTTTTTGTTTGTTTGTTTTGAGATTGAGATGGAGTCTTGCTCTGTCCCCCAGGCTGGAGTGCAGTAGTGCTATCTCGGCTCACTGCAAGCTCTGCATCCCGGATTCACGCCATTCTCCTGCCTCAGCCTCCCGAGTAGTTGGGACTACAGGCGCCCACCACCACACCTGGCTAATTTTTTGTATTTTCAGTAGAGACAGGGTTTCATCGTGTTAGCCAGGATGGTCTCGATCTCCTGACCTCGTAATCCGCCCGCCTCGGCCTCCCAAAGTGTTGGGATTACAGGCGTGAGCCACCGTGCCTGGCCTCATTCTTTCTCTCTCTCAGTCTCACTCTCACACCTACTCACACACATTCAGGGTGACCAACTGCTTATAAATTGGAACTTAAATCTTTGACTTTGATGCTAGTTAACTCGATTTAGTGCAAACCTTAGAATAAAGCTCTTTTCATCCCTGTGACAAAACTGTTAACGATTGTTACCATTGACAGCTAGATGTCTTTGCGAATCAAAATTTCCTTAATTTTCTGTAACTAGAAAAAAAATGCAAAAATAAACTGGAAACAAGGCTGATGTAAATCCACACACCATAAACTTCAATGTTTCATGTTACCCCTGCCATGATTTGGACTCGAATACGTATCATACTTAAAGAAACACAGCCCAGATAGCAATTCCAATGTTATTTATACCTTTCCAAAACAGCTAAAATATTTGGTCTCCAGATATTTTTACTAAAATCTCCAAGTGTGTTCCTATTTTTTAACACTGAAATCCCAGGGGAACCTGGTAGGTGGCATTCTCTATGGAATATACCCTGCCCCCACTCTCACTATTTTCTTTCCCTTTGAAGAGAGAAAAAGAAAATTGACCTCTTTGGCTTTTGTCCTTTGAGAGCAGGCGAGCATGGCTGCTGTACAACTCCTCTTGTTAATAATTTTCACCCTGTCCCATCACGGTTTTACAGTTGAATACATGAGATCCATTTACACCCATAAACTACTGCTTTGGTCTATTTTATAGATTAGCAATATGTATCATAAAGGGGGGGGTCACCATTAAATGTAAACTTAAAAACCTACCGGCATGGAAAGCGGAAGTCCAGGCAGTTAGTGGCTGTCTGGATTTATCCATCAGGTCCAAGGGGATGAGGCTAGATTAGGCCCTAACCTTCATGAGGTCCCCCCTTGTCTGAAGGCTGTAGTCCCCAAAACTCCTCAACCTCTGGGCTCCCCTCTGAGGCCCATCAGGTGCCATTCCAATGACTCAGCCTTCTGGAAATTCCAGCCAGAAATCCTTCTGGGGGAATCCATTCATTTAGCTCCTTGAAAAGGCACCTCTCAAAGTAAATTAACAATTTGGCAGTTCTGTTTCAACACTTAAGTCTGCTGTGAGTTTAATCACATGAGTCAGGTTGCCCAAGTCTTCCAAGAGCCATGGGACATTTGCTTATGAAATGCCAGCCTGGGGCTTCCTGGTGAAAACCCAGATCATCACCGTCCCTTGTCATCTCTCATCAGGGTGACATCAGATGATAAACAGCATAAGCATCAGTATTAGTTTGTCAAGAGTAGGACATTTTGAGCTGGGCAATGTGGCTCATGACTATAGTTCCAGCTACTTGGGAAGCCAAGGCAGTAGGATCACTTGAGGCTAGGAGTTCAAAACCAGCCTAGGCAACATAGCTCGACCCTGTATCCACAAAAGGAAAAAAAATTAGCTGGGCATGGAGGTGTGTGCCTGTAGTTCTAGTTACTTGGGTGGCTGAGGAGGGAAGATTGCTTGAATCCAGGAGTACGAGGCTGCACTGAGCTATGATTTGCGCCCTTGCACTCCAGCTTGGGCAGCAGAGTGAGACTCCATCTCTTTAAAAAAGAGTGGGGATATTTCGATACAAACCATCTGGCTTCAGGTAAACCCCTGCCAGGCTGTGGCCTGTGGAAGGTGGGACAGTCAGCTCACCTTCTGGAAGGGCCACACCAGTGAGTGCCAACGGTGGTGACATCCGACTCACGAAGGGTTTGTGTGGTTTGGGACACTACTTAGTGGAGGATTTCTTTTTGAATTTGGACCCCTGCTAGTCTCATCCCAAGACTGGGTGTTAAGGAGGCGCTTGCCATGCCATTGTGGAGAGTGTCACTTGGTTCTGGGTGACGAGGGGGTGAGTCCTGTGCTTGCACACAAAGATACGCTGTAGGCACCAATTCTGTAAGGAAAGCCAGAGTGTAGATGGGTGAGCCAAGGCTGACTTGTTTCCAGATTATGACAGGAAAAAAAAAAGTGCTTAAGAAAGATTGGGATAGCTGCACATTCTTTCCTATCATTAGGACAAGTGCAATCAACATTTGTTGCCTAAAACCTGACTGCAGCCCTGGGCCATCTGTGGGACGGGGCAGCTGCCGTGTTGCCACTTGCTCATCTGACTTTGAATTGGTTGGCGGCTCCAAAATGCACTGGAAAGTGAAGTTGCCTTTCATTTGGAACTGATGTGGATGCCTACTCAGTTCCTGTTAGGGCGTGGGGCCTTGAAGGGAGCTAAGAAATTCTCTAATGTTGGCAAAAAGTCTGTATTCTAATTAATGTTTAAAGTAGATAATAGCCCTTTCCAAGCAAAAATCTCCTGTCCTGGAGGAGAAGGCCTAATCAGCCTGGATGTCTTCTCCCATTTCTAACCATTTTGGAGAGTAATGAAAATGCGTGCTTTAAATTTATCAATTTAAATGCAATTTGTGGGGATGGGGACTGTCACTCTAGAGTCCTCTGTGTCCCACTTGGGAGAGTGTTCTGGGCTTTGTGGTTTGAAGGTCGTGACTCCAGCAGTGGTGCCTATGTCACCTCCTCCCACTCCACATCCATGGCAGACATCACCAGCCAATCACAGCATCTCTTCCCCAACACACACATCCTTCTCAACACTTGCTTCAGGCAGCGCTCCCAGTGACTCTTGTGGCCTGTTTGCCTCTCTGGGCTTATTATTCAACAATTATGAAGTAGGCACTGAAGTGGTGCTGGGAATACAATGGCGAGCCAAAAGAGAAAAAGCCTCGGCTCTGGTGGTGTTTATAGTCTACGAGGGGCTGATGTGGCAAGGGGACCACAGGAACAAATGTACAATTATGCCAGAGGAAGAGCAGGCACACTACTGGGAGAACTTATTCTGGGGACATTGAGAGGAAAGACAGTTGGGTTCTGGAGGGTGGTGGGGGTGGGGAGTGTGGGTGGGAGTTTCGGAAGGGGTGCCTGGCAGCAGGGAGCAAGAGAATTGTCCAATGTGGCTGTGGCACAGCTGGCCTACAGGTCTTCTTCTTCTTCTTTTTTCTTTTTTTTGAGACAGAGTCTCACTCTGTTGCCTAGGCTGGAGTGCAATGGCGTGATCTTGGTTCACTGCAACCTCCGCCTCCTGGGTTCAAGCAATTCTCCTGCCTCAGCCTCCTGAGTAGCTGGGGTTACAGGCATGTTCCACCACACCCCGCTAATTTTTGTATTTTTAGTAGAGATGGGGTTTCACCATGTTGGCCAGGCTGGTCTTAAACTCCTGACCTCAGGTTATCCGCCCGCTTCAGCCTCCCAAAGTGCTGGAATTACAGGCGTGAGCCACCGCGCCTGACCAGCCTATGAGTTTTGAGCGCTAAGACATCAGACCAGACAGGGCCTTGCAGGTCACACTGAGGATCGCGGGCATCACTGAGAAGAAGAAAAGCAGTCCCTGGTGTCTGGGAGCTGGCCGGGCCCCTAGAGCTGGGCCTAATGTTGTTAGGAGCTGTCCTGGCGCTCCCAGCCCCACCCTGGTGTCCTCACAGAGCACCAGCAAGGTCCCCTGCAACGGTTCGGAAGTGCGACAGAACAAGGCCACCCTGCAGGCGTGTCTAAGCACAGACAAAAGCCAGGTCACAGTTCAAGCCAACAGCAGCAGATGTCCTCTCTGGGTTAAACTGAGTGACGCTGTTTCCTTCCCTCCTGTGGGCTGCCCTCCCTGCAGATAAGGTGTATAGGGGTGCCCCATCAGAAGCCTGTGCCCCCTCCCTGAGAGCACCCAATCTAGAGCAAAGCATACTTCTTTGAACCCGCCTCAAAGTCACCATCCTCTGTGGAGGCACCTCATGGCTGCTGGGGGCGGGGGCATCCTCCTGTTCAGCCCGCACCTGTTCAGCCACCAGTGATGTTCACAAGGAGCCCAGGGTTGGAGAAGGGGTGGTGTTGCCATCTTCTCTTTTCTCTCATCCTTCTCTTGCTCAGGTCTGATCCCTAGTGAAGGGGCAGCTAGGAAAGGAGGGGATGCAGCTGGGAGGATGCGACCTGACCACTGCCCTCATGGTGATCCGGCGTGGGATCCCCGAGACCCAATAGGCTGCTTCCAAATGATCCTTGTTTCTGGGCACTGAGCTCTCCAGGAGGTGCCCCACTCCACACTCCCTGGGGATGGTCATGCTGAGTGTCTTTGATCTGGTGAACTCATTTCCTTAAGGGCTGGTGCCTCAAGCCTCCCTCTAGCTGGGTCCTCGGGCCCCCCTCCAGCTGTCCAGGGTGTGTGGCCCACAGCACTCAACTTTTGGTTTGACTTTGGAGATGCTCCTAGCCTTGCCTTCACTCTGCCATCCTAGTGCTCGCTGGTGGTGGCCAGCTTTGTTGGAGGTGGCCAGCTTTTATTCCCTTATTTGTCCCCTCTCATGTTCCATTTTTATCCTATGAGAATGCCCTTTTTTCAATCCTCCCTGAGATTGGCTACTTTTGGGATCCCGCTGATTGGTGTGTTTTACAGTGCGCGGATTGGTGCATTTTATAATCCTCTTGCTAGTTATAGAGCACTGATTGGTGCATTTTACAGAGTGCTGATTGGTGCATCTTACAATCCTCTTGCTAGCTACAGAGTGCTGATTGGTGCATTTTACAGAGCACTGATTGGTGCATTTTACAATCCTCTTGCTAGTTACAGAGCGCTGATAGGTGCGTTTTACAATTCTGTTGTAGGACAGAAAAGTTCTCCAAGTCCCCACTCGACCTAGGAAGTGCAGTTGGTTTCACCTCTCACCAGAAGTGTGCCAGCCCACTGGGCATCCTCAGGAGGGGTGGATCCATGGTGTGTCCAGCGCTGCAGGGGAGCAATAGTGAGGATCCTCACAGAACCCTGTTAATGCGATTGGGCATGGGGGAGGGAAGTTCTATCTGCTCTCCTTCAATGTGGGGCATCTAGAGCTCTTCCCTAAAATCCTCTCCTCTTCCCCAACAACCCCTGAAGCTTTATTTCCCCGCTGCGGGTGAGGAGGTTGGGAGGCTCTGAGGTCCCAGCCTGGAATGTGGAATCCCTTGTGGGGCTGCTTTGGAGGAAACTCCCACAGAGTGTGCCCACACCAGGCTCTCAGCGATTCCGGCACCACCCCGGCACACAGCAGTTCCGTCCTGAGCAGGTCAGTCTGGGGTAGTCTGGGGACAGGAGGGAGACCCCAGGACTCTTCCCATCCTTCCTTTCCACCTGTATTCCTCAGAGGGATCCTGCTTACCCCAGGTCTTGAAACCTGCTGGGAATGAATGAGCTTCGCCCGGCCTGCCTTGGGATAATTAATACTCATCTCCGGCTGGGCCTGAGGACCAGAGGTTTGCATCCGTCTCACTTCCCTTGGCACCGAGGGCCCCAGCCATCATGGTGGAGGGGCGCTCCGGAGCGAGCATTGTTTGTGGGATCTGGCCAAGCAGGGAGCCATAGAGCCTATGCCTGACAGCTTCCCTGGTGAGGTGAGACTGTGATGGTCACCATTGCCCTGGAGCCTGTGTCATCCTTGGTGTGAGGTCAGTGAACCCTGACTGTCCTCCTGACAAGAGTGACCATTTAGGCTGAGGGAACAGGACCTCCCAAACCCTCGACAGTGGCTAAGCAGGCTTCCAACTCCCCTTGCCAGGTTGCCCCCTCTGCTGGCAGAGGAAGCTGTGCCAAGACCCAGCCACGGGGCAGCCTGCAGATTCTGATGCCTTCCACTTAGAAAGGGGCTTCTCCCAGCCAGGGACCAGCATGACTGGGAGGCAGAGGCCAGCTTTCTGCTCAGAAGTTCAGCCAGATCAGACTTGATGCCCTTCACTGAGTCCCGAGAGAGACCGTTTGCCCCCAGCCCTGAGTGTAGGATTCCTGTTCTCATGTGGATTCTCTTCCGTAGGAATTTGGAGAGAGGCCTGGATTTGGAGCCTGTGCTTACTGTTTGGTCCCAGGCGAGCCTCTTAGCCTCTGAGCTTCAATTTTCTTATCGACAAAATGGGCCACAGGCAACCAATATTGAGCAGCTGCTAGATTCCCAGCTCTGCAGCTGTGACTTTCTCGCCCCTGGCATTCAATGTTCACCAGCGCCATGGCTGCCACACAGGTATCTACTATGCTGGGGGTCCCTGGGCTGGCCCCACACTGACTTATTCTCTTTATTCTATTGCAAAACCCTCAGCTCCCCGCAGCTTCAGAAATGGCTCTTTCCGTTCCCAGGGCTCGGTTCTGACTACCACATGGAAGGTTCTCCATTAGATGCAGCATGGATGGACACTAACTGGGAGGGAGGAATGCCTGGGTTTCACTTCTGTTTTTTTTTTTTTCTTTCCAAACGAAGTCTTGCTCTGTTGTCCAGGCTGGAGTGCAGTGGTGCGATCTCAGCTCACTGCAACCTCCGCCTCTTGGGTTCAAGCGATTCTCCTGCCTCAGCCTCCCGAGTGGCTGGGACTACAGGCGCTTGCCACCACGCCCGGTTAATTTTTTGTTTTTTTAGTAGAGACGGGGTTTTACCTGTGTTAGCCAGGATGGTCTCAATCTCCTGATCTTGTGATCCGTGTGCCTTGGCTTCCCAAAGTGCTGGGATTACAGGAGTGAGCCACTGCGCCCAGCTGGGTTTCACTTCTGAAATTAAATTTGCATGACTTATGAACCAACAAGAGCAAATAACTAATATCTTATTGAAAAAACCTCCTCTGGGCCAGGTGATTTATACACATTTTCCTAGTGAACCATCACCATAGTCCTGTGAGATACTATTTTTCCCATTTCACAGGTGAGAATGTTGAGGAAACTGAGGCCTTGCCGGGGTCAGTCAGCACAGAAGAAGAGTGGCGGGCAGGATTTGGATCTGGGTCTGATGCCTCAGCCCGTGCTCTTGCATTCCACTGGACTGCCAACAGATATCATTTAGGAAAGCCCATCCATGGCCTGGGGTCTATGTGGCTGGCAGGCCATGGCGGTTACAGGGTAGAACTGCGGTTTTGCAGGGAATTGATGGAGGCCCAGCCTCATCTGCAGGAGGTGCCGGTGGAAGGCCCACTGCTCCCACAGTGGAGAGGCTCCTGGGAGGAAGGACCCAGGGCCAGAGCATTCCATGGAGGGCCTGAAGACCCCTCCACCTCAGCTAGCTTCTGCCTCAATCTCGGCCAGCCTGGGTGGCAGCCACAGGAACCCGGGCCTGTCTGCGGCCCCTCAGCCTGGCGGCCCTGGGGATGCTGTGTTGCAAAACCACACTGTCTTGTTTTGACTTTCTCTTGGTTTCCCAGAAAATTTATTTACAGAAGTAAGAATGCTTTATAACTTTAAAGTCTTCTTTTATTATGGTAAAATATACATAACACATATTCTACCATTTTAACCATTTTTAAGTACACAATTCCATGGCAGTAATTCCCAATGAGTACATTCACAGTGTTGCACAGCCATTCATTTCCAGAACTTTTTTCATCATCTCAGGCAGAAACTCTGTATCCATTAAATAATACCTCCCCATTCTCCCTCCCCGCGGCCCCTGGTTACCACCATTCCACTTTCTGACTATGAATTTGACTGCTCTAGGTACCTCACATAAGTAGGATCATAGTTTTTGTCCTCTTCTGATTGGCTTATTTCATTTAGCATAAAGTTGTCAAGGTTCATCCGTGTTTCAGCATGTCAAAATTTATTTATTTTAGAAGGCTGAATAATACCCCATTGTGTGGATAGAACACAATTTGTGTATCCATTCATCTGTTGAATGGACATTTGGGTTGTTTCCATCTTTTTAAAAATTATTTATTTATTTATTTTTTGAGACGGAGTCTCACTCTGTCACCCAGGCTGGAGTGCAATGGCATGATCTAGGCTCACTGCAACCTCTGCTTCCTGGGTTCAAGCAATTATCCTGCCTCAGTGTCCCAAGTAACTGGGACTATAGGTGTGTGCCACCATGCCTGGCTAGTTTTTATATTTTTAGTAGAGACGGGGTTTTACTATGTTGGCCAGGCTGGTCTCAAACTCCTGACCTCTTGAACCGCCCGCCTCGGCTTCCCAAAGTGCTGAGATTACAGGCATGAGCCACCGCGTCCAGCCGCCATCTTTTAACTCTTGCAAACAATGCTGCTATGAACATGGGTCTACAAATGCCTGTTTGAGTCCCTGCTTTCAATTGTTTAGGGTATATGCCCAGAAGTGGAATTGAGAGATCATGTGATAATTTTATGTTTAACTTTCTGAAGAACCACCATACTGTTTTTCTCAGTGGTTGAATCATTTTACATTCTGCCAATAGCAACAAGGGTCTCAAAGGTCTCCACATTCTTGCCAATACCTGTTTCCCTTTACGTTTTTTTTTTTTAATAATGATCATCCTAAAGCATGTGAAGTGGTATCTCATTGTAGTTTTATGTCTCTTAACTGTTTAAAAGTTTTACTTCCAATGTAAAAATACTATTTGTCCTATTCTAACTTATTTATTCTTTTTAATTTTTTTGTTTTAATTATTATTATTATTATTTTGAGATGGAGTCTTGCTCTGTCACCCAGACTGGAGTGCAATGGTATGATCTTGGCTCACTGCAACTTCTGCCTCCTGGGTTCAAGCGATTCTCCTGGCTCAGCCTCCCGAGTAGCTGGGATTACAGGCAGGCACCACCATGCCCGGCTAATTTTTGTATTCTCAGTAGAGATGCGGTTTTGCCATATTAGCCAGGCTGGTCTCAAACTCCTGCCCTCAAGTGATCCACCTGCCTCGGCCTCTCAAAGTGCTAGGATTACAGGTGTGAGCCACCGCACCTGGCCTTTTAAAATTATTTTTAATTGACACATAATAATTGTATGTATTTGTAGGGTATGGTATGATATTCTGATACATGTATACAATGTGTGGTGATCAAATTTGGGTAATTAGTATATCTATCACCTTGAACACTTACCATTTCCTTGTGTTGGAAACATTTAAATTCCTCTCTTCTAGCCATTTGAAAATATATAATAAAAGAAATTGTTACCTGTCGTCATCCTATAGTACTATAGAACGGGGTCCCCAACCCCCCGGCCATAGACTGGTCCTGGTCTGTGGCCTGTTAGGTACCGGGCTGCACAGCAGAAGGTGAGAGGAGTGGAGCGAGCAAAGCTTCATCTGTATTTACAGCTGCTCCCCATCACTTATATGACCACCTGAGCTCCGCCTCCTGTCAGATCAGCACGGTGTTAGATTCTCATAGGAGCACAAACCCTATTGTGAACTCCTATTGTGAACCGCTCAGGTGAGGGATCTAGGTTGTGCCCTCCTTATGAGAATCTAATGCCTGATGATCTGTCACTGTCTCCCATCACCCCCAGATGGGACTGTCTAGTTGCAGGAAAACAAGTTCAGGACTCCCACTGATTCTACAGTATGATGAGTTGTATAATTATTTCATCATATATTGCAATGTAATAATGATAGAAATAAAGTGCACAATAAATGCAACATGCTTGAATCATCCCTAAACTATACCCCCAACTCTGGGGTATGTGGAAAATGGTCTTCCACAAAACCAGTCGCTGGTGTCAAAAAAGGCTGAGGATGGCTGCTCTAGCACACTAGAACTTATGCCTCTTAGCCAGCTATAATTTTGCCTCCATTAACCAACTTCTCCCCATCCTCCCTCTCTTCCTACCCTTCCCAGCCTCTGGTAACCACTTTTCTGTTTTCTTCTTCCATGAGACCCACTGTTTTAGCTTACACACGTGAGCGAGACCGTGTGGTATTTGTCTTTCTGTGCCTGGCTTATTTCACTTTGCATATTGTCCTCCAGGCTCATCCATGACAGAATTTCATTTTTTTTTTTTTTCTTTATCAAATTTCTCAGTGAGGTAACTTTCCTATTTACCTACCCTTCCTTTGGCAGTGCATGAGAGGTGAAATTTCTGTACACCCTTACTAGCATTTGATATTATCAGTCTTTCAAAATATTCACAATCAGGTGGGCAAAAAGTGGTGCCTTTTGTAACTAGGTTTCTTAGGCTTCATCAGGAGACAGGATCTTTGCTGTGGGTCTGTAGAAAATGCCCTAATCAAGTGAAGGAAACAATAGCTAAAATGTTCTCTCCTCCTCCTCCTCCTCTATCTATCTAGTTTTTCCTACTCTAGTAAGCTAACATAGTGAGTCTTACTGTCAAGCAAGTCTTGCTTATCTGGGATTAAATGCTACTTGGTCATGATGGGTTATTCCTTTACTATGCTACCTGATTTGATTTGCTAATATATTAAAATGTTTGCATAGATGATCATTAGTGTGCTCTCCTTTCATTTTGGAATTAACCTTATATGATTCAACAAAATATTTTAATTCACTTTCTAGATTGCTATATGCTCCAAAGTAGTTTATCTAACATGATAATTACCTATTTTTGAAGGTTAAGGAAAAAGTGTCGGCCAGGTGCGGTGGCTCATGCCTGTAATCTCAGCACTTTGGGAGGTTGAGGCCGGTGGATCATGAGGCCAGGAGTTTAAGACCAGGCTGATCAAGATGGTGAAGCCCCGTTTGTACTAAAAATACAAAAAAATTAGCCAGGCTTGGTGGCAGGTGCCTGTAATCCCAGCTACTTGGGAGACTGAGGCAGAGAATTGCTTGAACCCAGGAGGTGGAGGTTGCAGTGAGCCAAGATTGTTCCACTGTACTCCAGCCTGGGTGACAGAGCAAGATTCCATCTCAAAAAAAATAAAAATAAAAAAAGTCTATAAAAATGGCTGGGCCCAGGCATTTAAAAAAATGATGCTCAGTCTTCTAGTCTTTTATTGTCTATCCAAATCTTTGGCTATTGAACCATCCAAACTTTCTATCTCTTTTTAAGCCTTTGGGGAATACGTTTCAATACATTTCTTGTCTACTGTTTCTCTTAGTGTTTTCTAATTCTAATCCATTCTTTTTGGAATTTCTA
>NW_012107797.1:888978-890259 GCF_000951045.1 Mandrillus leucophaeus | reverse complement strand
TGTCACCACATCGGGCTAATTTTTGTATTTTTAGTAGAGACAGGGTTTCACCATGTTGGGCAGGCTGGTCTCGAACTCCTGACCTAATGATCTGCCCACGTCAGCTTCCCAAAGTGCTGGGATTACAGGCATGAGCCACCGCACCCGGCCTACTTCTTTTAAAATCTCCATTTCTTTGTAATAAGAACTCACTTTCTTTAGGTAGTTTAGCTGTTGAGTTTGGTGACTCTCTCTCACAGTGGGTTTTCCTCAACTGTTTGTAGTGTCTTTATTAAGTGCTCATCTTAGAAGGGGAGGTTTCCTGTTGACACATCTGTAAGTGGTGTATCTATTTACCCTCAGCAATTGCAGGTGAGAGGCAAGAATGCGTCGCCAGCTGGGGTGGGCCAGTGGGTGGTCTCCTGGATGCAGGCACTTAGCACCTGACAGTCACTTGCAGCCCTGTTCTCTCCCTTGTACCTGCTCCCACTGAACTGGAAGCAGCCACCATTTCCAGAATTTGGAGCTATGGTTTCCTCATTCTCACTAATCCCAGCTGCTTCATAACTTCTGACCCACTGAAAGTATCACTGTTCTGGTTATCTGTTGCTGAGTAACGAATCACTCTCAAACATAGTGTCTTCAAACAACCATTTTATTCTCATTTCTCACGGCTCTGAGAGTTGATGGGTTTGGCTGGGCAGGTCCTGTTCCGAGGCCCTCCTCTCATGGGCCTGCAGTCAGACTGTGGTTGGGTGATGATTATCCGGGCATCAGAGGGAACACCCACCTGTGTCACCTCCATGTGGCTTGGGCTTCCTCACAGCATGGAGTCTGGGTGTCAACAAGCTTGCCCAGAGGGCCAGACAGAAATGGAATCGGCCTTTCTGACCCAGCTAGTCACATGGCGTCACTTTTGCTGTAGTCACTGACCCACCAGAGTTCCAGGAGAGGAAGGAGAGACCCCAACTCTGGATAGGAGGAGGGTCTAAGCCCCTTGGTAGAAAAGCCATGTGGGATGGAAGGTCTTGTAGCCATCTTGGAAAAATGCAATCTGCCGCAACTACCTTTCCCCAGCACTGCCAGGAATTAACTTATTTTCTTAAACATCTTTTCTGCATTTCTTAAGAACTTAGGGACAGGATCATGGAGCCAAAGCTTACCCTCACCAGGCATCTTGAGGTGATCTCACCTCATGGCTTATTAATTTGTATTATTCCCCGCTACTCTATCTTGCAGTTCATGCCATCTCATCCTCGTGTACTCAGCTGGTGCTCCACACAGAAACCCCCTGGGGCCAGC
>NW_012107797.1:886400-888928 GCF_000951045.1 Mandrillus leucophaeus | reverse complement strand
CCTCCATGTGGCTTGGGCTTCCTCACAGCATGGAGTCTGGGTGTCAACAAGCTTGCCCAGAGGGCCAGACAGAAATGGAATCGGCCTTTCTGACCCAGCTAGTCACATGGCGTCACTTTTGCTGTAGTCACTGACCCACCAGAGTTCCAGGAGAGGAAGGAGAGACCCCAACTCTGGATAGGAGGAGGGTCTAAGCCCCTTGGTAGAAAAGCCATGTGGGATGGAAGGTCTTGTAGCCATCTTGGAAAAATGCAATCTGCCGCAACTACCTTTCCCCAGCACTGCCAGGAATTAACTTATTTTCTTAAACACCTTTTCTGCATTTCTTAAGAACTTAGGGACAGGATCATGGAGCCAAAGCTTACCCTCACCAGGCATCTTGAGGTGATCTCACCTCATGGCTTATTAATTTGTATTATTCCCCGCTACTCTATCTTGCAGTTCATGCCATCTCATCCTCGTGTACTCAGCTGGTGCTCCACACAGAAACCCCCTGGGGCCAGCGTGCACGGTGTAGGTTGAGGTGGAAGCTGCCTTCCTGGCCTTGTCGGACCCAGCCTGGAAGCGGGGCCCAGTCACAGTGACAGTCATGGACCCCAAAGGTCCCCCGCCAGCTCTGTAGACCCCCTGCCTCCTGAGGTTCTCTGAGACTGCCGTGATCTACAGTTAGGAGTGCTCCAGGGAGTTCTCATGTGTGCTCCTCCACACGCAAGAGCCACTGCCTCTCGGGAGCCGATGTAGAATGGCCGGTGGGAATGGCTCAGTCCACTCTGAATGATCTCTCTCTTCTTCAAACCTGAGCATCGGTCCCCATGGCCTGCCCTCGGCCTGTCCAGTAGGCACGCTGGGCACAGCACAGTAGTGCCTGGCTGCCCTGTCTCCCTTCTCTCACTGAGTCCTCCTGCAGATGCACACTGGGAAGCTGCCCCACCGTCCTTCACATTGGAGGTGCCTGAGAGAAGGGACAAGCACAGGGGGATTTGGAGGCCATGCTAGTCAGGCTGGCTGAAGCAGTGGGGCTTGAGGAGAGCACCGCAGCCTTGTGAAGCTGAATTAGGGCCTGGGAGCCACCTAGGCCTGGTCCCCACAATGGAGACTGGGGAGTTAGGAGAAGGCTGTGGTCCCTGCTCATCTCACCCAATGCCCAAGTGAGATGCTTAGGAGTTAAATGGACAGAGCCTCCAGCTGGGGCCAATGCTGAGAGGGCCTCTCCGGAGGGTGAATTTGCTTTCTCTTGCAACAAGGGAAGTTCGAATTCTGCCATAAGGATCTCCATTCTTCACTAAGAAGTCTGGAGTCAGGCCACACACAGCTGGATTAGTGCTGCCTTTTGATCTGATGTGACAGTGGTTAAACATGTGTGACAATGTGAAATCATGACGAACGACTTCCTTAACGTCAAGTTTCCTCACTTTTCAGGGAAGTGAAAATAGGGCAACTGCATCATATTGTGGACAGTGAACTCGGATCTTTTAACTTCATTCCTACACAAAAGTTGCTGATCGAGGGAAATTGATAGGGACCGGCCTGACCCTGGAGTCTTGGGTACAGACAGGACAGGGCTGTCTGCCGAGAAGTGAGGCAGAAGCCGACCAGGGATGTTTTGGAACCGGCGAGAGTGTCTGAACACCATCAGCTCTGCCTGCATCTGCTCCTCAGGCTGTCTGCAAGTAGCACCACGTCCTGGAGCAGCATGTTAAAAAGCTGATTTGGTTCAGGCTTTTGAAAAATCAAAACAAGACAAACATCCACCCCCGTGATGAACAACAACTTTTTCCCAGGCTTGCAAGCGCTGTGGCCGGGTTGCCCTGGCAACGACACACTTTGGGTCGGCCGCTTCCCTGGGCCTTTGTTTCCCATGTGCACAACGGGGATGGGAGAAGGTCAAGGTCATTTCCGGCTTCACATTCTGGGAGGCAAACCCACACCTCGGGGGCCTCTATTCTGCCCTTTAGTCCCTGGCTGGCATCTCAGCAGAAAGAATAAAGGCATCTGTGTTGCGGCTTCCTGGGGCCTCTTCCTTGGAAACAGATAGTCTGATAGGCAATGATGGCAGCTGCTGATTGCCTGTGGCCTGGCTACTGCTGGCCATGTGGGTCCCTGGAGCTGGGGGCCTTGCTGAGGCTCCCCAGACCCACTTCCACAGCCACAGGACCTGTCTGCAGTCTCTTTCTCTTTTCCTGGCAACTTCTGTCCCTTTGTCCACTCTCGACGAGTCAGAGTAGCCAATGGAGAGGAGTGCAGAGCCCAGGCCAGAAACAAGTGGCAAAGGCAAGGTGTATCTCCTCTCTGAGGTCATAGGCCACAGTAGTTTGGGCCTGACAAGGAGCTGTTGCTGTAGTTACCCATGACTCTGGAGGCCTCGTTCATCCCCCAGGCCTGGAAATACCAGCAGGCCTGGCCAATCCAGCCCAGAGCTCAGCCATCGTGGACAGTCAGTCTTGGCCACCAGCACCTTCCTCAGGCCTGAGAAGAAGAGGCCAGGTTTGCCTGGCACAAGCTGCAAACTTTGGTTCCCTGCACCCCAG
>NW_012107797.1:848597-886350 GCF_000951045.1 Mandrillus leucophaeus | reverse complement strand
TGTGAAGCTGAATTAGGGCCTGGGAGCCACCTAGGCCTGGTCCCCACAATGGAGACTGGGGAGTTAGGAGAAGGCTGTGGTCCCTGCTCATCTCACCCAATGCCCAAGTGAGATGCTTAGGAGTTAAATGGACAGAGCCTCCAGCTGGGGCCAATGCTGAGAGGGCCTCTCCGGAGGGTGAATTTGCTTTCTCTTGCAACAAGGGAAGTTCGAATTCTGCCATAAGGATCTCCATTCTTCACTAAGAAGTCTGGAGTCAGGCCACACACAGCTGGATTAGTGCTGCCTTTTGATCTGATGTGACAGTGGTTAAACATGTGTGACAATGTGAAATCATGACGAATGACTTCCTTAACGTCAAGTTTCCTCACTTTTCAGGGAAGTGAAAATAGGGCAACTGCATCATATTGTGGACAGTGAACTCGGATCTTTTAACTTCATTCCTACACAAAAGTTGCTGATCGAGGGAAATTGATAGGGACCGGCCTGACCCTGGAGTCTTGGGTACAGACAGGACAGGGCTGTCTGCCGAGAAGTGAGGCAGAAGCCGACCAGGGATGTTTTGGAACCGGCGAGAGTGTCTGAACACCATCAGCTCTGCCTGCATCTGCTCCTCAGGCTGTCTGCAAGTAGCACCACGTCCTGGAGCAGCATGTTAAAAAGCTGATTTGGTTCAGGCTTTTGAAAAATCAAAACAAGACAAACATCCACCCCCGTGATGAACAACAACTTTTTCCCAGGCTTGCAAGCGCTGTGGCCGGGTTGCCCTGGCAACGACACACTTTGGGTCGGCCGCTTCCCTGGGCCTTTGTTTCCCATGTGCACAACGGGGATGGGAGAAGGTCAAGGTCATTTCCGGCTTCACATTCTGGGAGGCAAACCCACACCTCGGGGGCCTCTATTCTGCCCTTTAGTCCCTGGCTGGCATCTCAGCAGAAAGAATAAAGGCATCTGTGTTGCGGCTTCCTGGGGCCTCTTCCTTGGAAACAGATAGTCTGATAGGCAATGATGGCAGCTGCTGATTGCCTGTGGCCTGGCTACTGCTGGCCATGTGGGTCCCTGGAGCTGGGGGCCTTGCTGAGGCTCCCCAGACCCACTTCCACAGCCACAGGACCTGTCTGCAGTCTCTTTCTCTTTTCCTGGCAACTTCTGTCCCTTTGTCCACTCTCGACGAGTCAGAGTAGCCAATGGAGAGGAGTGCAGAGCCCAGGCCAGAAACAAGTGGCAAAGGCAAGGTGTATCTCCTCTCTGAGGTCATAGGCCACAGTAGTTTGGGCCTGACAAGGAGCTGTTGCTGTAGTTACCCATGACTCTGGAGGCCTCGTTCATCCCCCAGGCCTGGAAATACCAGCAGGCCTGGCCAATCCAGCCCAGAGCTCAGCCATCGTGGACAGTCAGTCTTGGCCACCAGCACCTTCCTCAGGCCTGAGAAGAAGAGGCCAGGTTTGCCTGGCACAAGCTGCAAACTTTGGTTCCCTGCACCCCAGGCAGAGGGGGCTGCCCTGCCAGAGGTAGCTCCCACATCCCCTGAGCCTGAGTTATTACGTGCTACAGAGGGGACAGCTCTTCCAAAGACCTGCGGCCTCCCGGGTCCCCGCAGCATCCGTGAAAGTGAAAAGAGCAGAAGGTTGGTTGGCACAGTTTTCTGAACCTCTCCCTGGGCCATCTGTGCCAGCTACTGCTGTTTTCTAACAAAGCACCCCAAAACTTAGCAGCATACCACAGCCATCTCCCATGCTGGTGGCTCTGCAGATCTGGACGTTGGACAGAGCACAGGAGGGCTGCCTTGCTTCCATCTTGTAAAGGCCTCCACTGCAAAGACTTCACAGCTGAGAGGGACTCAACAGCTGGAACCATCTGAAGATGTCATGTTTCATGTTTCCCCCGCATGATGCTGACTGTTGGTGGGACCTCAGCCCAGGCTATTGGCCACAACAGCCTCTGCATGTGGCTTGGGCTTCCTCAGAGCAGGGTGGCCTCATCACAGTCAAACTTCTTGACTACAGGTTCAGGGCTCCAGAGGTGAGTGTCCATTTCATTGCCTTTCCCACTGAGCTTTGAAAGTTATGCTGCATCATTTCCACCACATTCTATTTGTAACAAGCAAGTCACGAGCTCCTGCCAAGACCACTTCTTGATGGGAGGAGTGACGGGATGGGAGGTACTGTTGTGGCCATCTTTGGAGAACATAATCGGACATGCCACCCTCCTGACTTTCCTTCCCACTCTGCCCCAGCCACGGTCCAGCTGCACAGACAGCCTTGACCAGGCCCTTCCAGTACCTTCTTCTCTTCCTAACAGCTGCAGGGCAGGTCCTCCACAGGCCCAATAGTGAGGTGGGCCACTGAGGCATGGGGGAGGCCCCTCCATTTCTGGCTTTTTCACCATGGCTGGGGAAAGGGGCAAGCTCAGGGTTAACTGGAGTCCACAGAGTAACTCAGTTTGATGGAGGGCCCCAGGCTGTCCCGGGCCTGGCCTGCCTCCCTCACTATCCGTGGGCTGTTCATGTGGCTTTTGGTCTTGTGTCTCTTGGCTTGAGAGTTTGTGGTTCTGGAATGAGGGGAACCAGGCAAAGCCTCACCCGGGAACCATCAGTGGGGGTCCTGAGAGCCCCCTGGGAGCCCAGAGCTTCCTCTGTGGATGGTCTCCCCTCTGTGGCTGCAGTTTAGGGGCCTTGGGACAGAACCTTTTGCCATCCCCTGCCCTATTTGTATTAGGGGCAGGCTGTTCTTGGTGGAATACAATTTCTGTGTGGCTGACACAAGTGTGAACTGCGGACTTGCCTTTGGTGGCTGAGTTCTGAGTTTTACTGAGAACAGTGCAAGGGTCAGTAGGTCCCAGCTGTGAGAGCTGCGGGACCGTTGTAGTTGTAGAAGCTGCTTTTGTCAAGAGACTCTCTCAGGAAAAATGTTCTCTGGATTTCCAGACCGTTTTCTACTCTTTCCCCTATTCCCAATGTACCCCTGGCCCGCAGACCCGCCAAATTCCCTAGTGTGGACACAGAGCCCTACTCTGCCACCAGGCCAGCGCCTGGCCACGGGGTCAGACGCTGGAGACATTAAAGCATGTGTGTGCACACACACACAAACACACACACACACACACACACACACACACACACATATACACACACACAGAAACACACACATGCACATACACAAACACACATGTGCGTGCACACAAAGAACAGACTATTCATGAGCCTGTAGCACATGCAAAAAATCCAAGTTACATTTAAAAAAAATTTCTATTGCACAAGAAATACAAGATGCCGACTAGAACGTTGGGAGAAGAAAGTCCACCCCGCAGCCGGCCCCCAGGCAGGCCCGCTCGTTTGGGCCTCTGCCTGCCCGCCTGGGGTGTCTGTATTTACATTCGTCCACACCCGCCACAAGGGTTCCTTTTTCCCCACATGGCATCATACTTGGGAATACTTGGTAAAGTAAACTCATCAAGCCCACAAACTCTTCTCAGAGGGCCCAGGAGCCCAGGGGCAGCCATTTCTCGGCGGGCTGTTCCCCCGTCGCGGCCGGGCCACTCCAAACCAGCGGGAGGACAGGGTCCGGCTGCTCGGAGAGGGGCGCCCCCTGGCGGCGGGCGAGGGAACTGCTCCTGCCCGCCGGTTGCATGGGGGCAGGTGCCCTAAGGAATAGGCTGGAGAGGCTGGCACGGCTCCCTCCTCTCCTGGGCTTCAGCGAGGGAGAGGAGCTGTTATATTTTGGCAAACAGCAGACCTTTTATTCCAAGCCCCCAGTTTCTAGCCACCATGGTTGACCGAGTTCTTTCTCTGCTGTGGGAGAAACAGGGCCCAGCCTCCAGCTTTGCCCAAGGGTCCCCCTGCCCCCACTTCCCAGTCACTGCCTGGGAGTTAGTGATGACTGGGGAGGATTGGTTTTTGGGAGAGGGGCTGCAATGAGGAGTGTCACATTTTCTGGGGCGACAAGGAAGCCTCTGCACCCAGACCCTCATGTTCGTGTCCACCTGCCTGTCACCCTTTAGCAAGTAAGTTCTCCCAGCCCAGCCCCTGACTTTGATGCAATCCCTCCCTGAGGATTGAGAGGGGTAAGTGCCCTGCCTTGAGCGATGGGAGTTCCTCTGTAGAGCCTTGTCACTTGGGGAATGCCAGGCCCCTCGCTGCTGGTTCCTGTCCCTGTCCCTGTGCTGGGGACAGTTGTGTGCAGCTGAAGAGAATTTTTAAGGCCAAGCCTGAGGTTCAGGGTCTCCTCCCTGACTTGAAAAGAACTAGACAGCATGAAAGACGTTACACTGGCCCTGAGCGTGCCACGGTCAGGAGGGTGGGGTTGGTGGGGCGCCATGGATAGTCCCTAAGAACATTGACAGGAGAGACCTGGAGGCCCTGTGCACCTTCGAGAGCCAGGGTAGGGGCTGCAGCGTCTTCCCTGATGCGTTCTCTCCGCAGTGGGGATCTGTCTGTGCGTACACCCTTACAACTTGCTGTTCCAGACTGTCATCCCTGATTATTTTCCATCTCTGTCAATGAGGAAACAAGGATCTAAGAGGCGTAGAGACTTGCCCTGGGTCTGGCAGCTGGCAATTGACAGAAGCAGGATTTGAACCTGGGCCTGTGTTTCCAAATCCCACCCTCATCACCACATTGAAGAGCAGTCCCTTGAGGCTGAGCTCTGGCAATTTCTTTAGTCTTCAGTGTGTTCTCGAGGGAGAGGTGTGGGGCAAAGCCCTGGGCCTTTGGCTTTTGGGGTTTCCAGGGCCCAGCAGAGGCCCAATTCCTGGCCGCCCCTCCTTGTATTCAGGGGTCTTGTGGTCTTTGGTCTTGAGGCCCCCATGGCCTCCATTGTGATGGAACCTGGTAGTTTGGGGAACATAGCCATTGGTTCTTCATCAACCAAGAAGGCAGGGTGTGGAGGAGCCGCAGGTCCCAGGAGAGAGGAGGTGGCTGTGGGTCACCCAGCCAGGAGGTGCTGGAGGGAATGTGGGCCCCGTTTTCTGACCCTGGCCCCAGCTGCCCCGCTTCATATTGCACTACCCAGTGTGTCTCTGTTCTCTCAGGTCTGACCTCTGAACATAAAAGTGAATGAAAGGGAAACCAATAATGGGAAACTCAAAGAACAGGGGCCTCTGGGTTGGGCAGACCAGTAGCTGGAAGGGGTCCAGACCTGATTCCTGAGATTGCCTCAGCCTTGTGCAGGCCTTGGTCCCCCCCCGCCAGCAGGCCCCACTGATGGGCGGGCTGGGCTCCAGCCGTTATCTGCTCCGTGGCTCCATTGAGGAGCAGAAACCTTGCACCGAGGGCAAAAACACCTAGTGTGCCTTAGATCCAATTTAAACCTTTTTGATAAAGAAAGTCTAGATAAAGAGTTCATTCACTTCCACTTCTCCAGCTGCGCTTGATTTGAGGCTTTGGTGACCTGATGCTGCTATTTCAGAGGTGGAGATGTTTTCTAGTTCCTTCCACCTCATTGTCTGCTGAAGCTCCCGCTAGCCCCCACCCTCTTCCTCCCCTCCTTTCTCCTCTGTCTCCAGACCTGGGTAGAAGTTATGCTGCTTGGAGGGCAGGGTTGATGTGGCTGCCTTGGCTGGACTTGGAGATAGAGGATTGAGTGGCAGTGGGAGAGATGTCACCTGGCACACAGCACACAGCACATCCTAGAGGCCACTTTGGAGGAAGGGAAGAGGGCAGCTCCTGGTGCTGATGTGGTGGAAGCTACAACCACCTTGCAGAGGCTTTTAGGATCTGCGTAGGGACCGGTGTGTGCTTGGAGGACGGGGCCAGGCAGGCTCTCCAGAGTGTGCAGAAAAGTGCCTCCTGGAGATTCTGCATGTGCCCAGCCTGTCACACTCACAGGAATGAAATCAGCATTGGGCAGCTCCTAGATGACACCAACGAGGGGGCCAAGCCAGAGCCCGGGAGGAATGAATGCAGGATCCAAAACTGCAGTCGCCATCCGAGTCGGCAGAAACAGGTTTCTGAGCTGGCTCCCAGCTGAGCGACAGCAGATCCTCGCTCTCGGGGCCTCAGTGTTGTCAAGCATGTGATGAAACGGTGGAACCGCTGCTGCACAGGCGCTTGAGGGCTCGGGAGGTGACATAGCTACAGGGGGAACTAGGGAAGAGGTGACTGGCGCCTGAGAGTCTTGCTGAACACCCCACTGTGCTAAGTCCTGGACGCAGGTCCTTCGTTTTATTCCTTGGTTTTACAGATGAGGAAGCTGTGATCTGAGAGCTGTACAGTAGTGGCTGAGGTGGGGGTTGCAGTGAAGGATACGGCACACGCCAGATGGAGCTGAATGGGTGTGGGGTCTCAGGTCTTGGCCACAGCGGCCTGCTGTGCACTGATCCTGCGAAAGAGTGTCCATTATCAGCCAGGCGCGGTGGCTCACGCCTGTAATCCCTGCACTTTGGGAGGCCGAGGCAGGTGGATCACCTGAGGTCGGGAGCTCAAGACCAGCCTGACCAACACAGAGAAACCCTGTCTCTACTAAAAGTACAAAATTAGCCAGGTGTGGTGGTACATGCCTGTAATCCCAGCTACTAGGGAGGCTGAGGCAGGAGAATCATTTGAACCTGGGAGGCAGAGGTTGAGGTGAGCTGAGATAGTGCCATTGCACTCAAGCTGTGGGGGGCTAGTGAATCCCAGGTCTGATGGTGCCTCTGGGCAACGTGTCAGGACTCAGAAGCTGGGAGCTGAAGAGCATGTGGAGACACATGTCAAGGGGAATTTCTATGACAGCCATAAGTCCAGGCAGCAGATCCAGCAGAATGCATTTGACCACCAGAATTTACCCAGCGCCTCCAGAAAGTGCTCAGTGGGGAAGGAGACAGACGCCTGTGTGGAGGGAGGGGTGGGTGAGAATCTGGGGCTCTGTCCCTTGGTCCTTTGTAAATGGCAGAGGGAGAGGGGGCTTCCGGATGGCAGTGATCCAAAACTCACCTCTCCGTAGAAGCAGTGAGGTCACTGGAGGCCCAGCTTCAGGGCCAGCCTCCAGTGCTGAGAGAAGCCACTGCCCCTAGCCACTCCCAGAGAGGATGCCAACTGTGCTCATCAGAGGGTGGGCCCTCAGGCCCTCCCAGCACCCAGCCTCCCTCTCATTCAGAAACTCGGCCCCAGGAGGGGGTCTAGGAGGCTGGGTATACTAGGTATGCCAGTACCTTGGGGTTCTTCTGAGACCAGAAACCTGTTCTTTTGGCCTTCAAGGGCCAGCACTCACCTGGGCAGTGATTGGATGGGAGCGGCCTCCTCGTCCCCCTCGTCTAAGGCAGTTAAAAGAGACAGCACTGCAGAAGACCCTCCGTGTGTCCCACCCTCCTGGGGAAAATGAGATTCCTGTCCACCTTGGAGGAGCCAGGCACTTGCCTACCACTTGAATAAATGGGTTGCTTCTGGATTCTAGGAATTGGGTAACTGACAATGGTGCCTTTTCGGTGTTGCTGCCAGGATGCTCGGAGTCCCAAAGGGGACCAATCACAAGAAGGATGTGCACTCTTTGGCTCCATAGTAATTTTATAGTAATTAAGAATGAATATTTTAGTTGGGCACAGTGGCTCACACCTGTAATCCCAGCACTTTGGGAGGCCACTTGAGGTCAGGAGTTTGAGACCACCCTGGCCAACATGGTGAAACCCTGTCTCTAAAAAAAAAAAAAAAAAAAAAAAAAAATTAGCCAGGCGTGGTGGTGTGCACCTGTAGTCCCAGCTACTCAGGAGGCTGAGGTGGGAGAATCACCTCAGCTCAAGAGGTCAAGGCTGCAATGAGCCAAGATCACACCACTGCACTCCAAGCCTGGGCGATGGAGTGAGACCCTGTCTCAAAAAAAAATCGTAACTTTGATTTTTTTTTCTTATTGCAAAAGAAATTCTACATACGAACAACCCAAAAGAAAAGGAATAAAAGTGGCCATTCCAGCAGCGAGGAATAACCACCACTAATATTTTTGTCTATGTCCTTCCAGCCTTGTCATTTATACATTTATATAATACTCTACAATTTTTTTATAAATGTGATCTCCCTGTTTCACTCAGTGGATTGCAGGTACCTTTCCTTGCCTTTCACTGTCCTCCTCCCAGAGCCTCCATTCACCCTCACTGTAGGCCATGTTCTCTGGCTGTCCTTATGCTCCGTGGAACTCCCCATAGAGCCTTCAGAACACAGAGGGTGTTATAGGCTCAAATGGGGCCCCTCAAATTCATGTGTTGCAGTCTTAACCCCCAGTACCTCAGTGTGTGAGTGTATTTGGAGGCAGGGGCTTTAAAGAGGTGATTAGGGTAGGCCCTAATCCAATAGGACTGGTGTCCTTGTAAGAAGAGGAGATGAGGACACAGACACACACAGAGGGATGACCATGTGAGGACAGCAAGAAGTGTGGTCATCCCCAAGCCAATGAGAGAGGCCGTGGCAGAAACCAACCCTGCCAACACCTTGATCTTGGACTTCCAGCCTCCAGAGCGCAGACTCCTCCTACTGAGGAGCAGAAGTAATTCTGAGCAGGTGTCCTGACCCACTGCAGCGTGGATCTTGGGCAGCTGGGAACCAGCTTCCACCTGGGCAGCACTATGGCCCAAGCAGCCCTTCCCTCCCTGGATGTGCCCTCCCCCCATGCCTGGGAAAGGGGTTTGCGGAATGGGGAGGCGGGCCTAGGGCAACTGCAGGGGAATTTCCAGGGGTCAAGGTTTCTGTTGGCAAGAGAGAAGTAACAGACATCTGAACCACAGCAATGTCAGAGATGACTTCCCTCCCCACCACTGTCACCTCAGAAAGGCGCAAGATCGTCCAGTGATAAATAATGGAACACCATGCCGTGAGCTGTGGGCTTCCGGTCAGTGTCTTTGATCTGTAGCCCCCGTGGATGGGGAAGGGGAACCCTAGAGCCTGAGACTTGTGGGATGCTGTAGGGCTGTTTGTTCCCAGCCTCCCAGAGTATAAATAATATGTCCCACTCCCTGAAGGATGTCCCTGCCCCACTGCTGAGTGACATGGGTGTGCCTGGCAAGGCACCTGTGCTGATCTTTCTTCCATCGCTCACACCTCTCTTGGGCTCTCTGGGCTTCTGGCTGAGTTCAACACTGTAGGGTGCAGGGGAGGTAGGGATATCTAGCCTGGAGTGGGGTGAATGTGCCCTTGGGAAAAGGATGCCACTCTCTTCCAGATCTTTCTGCTCTTATGTCAGAGAGATGGAGTCATCCCAGCACTTTCGGCCAGCAAACCTGAAGCGTCTCCATGACCATCTCCCTCTGCCTTCAACCCATGTGAGCATTTCCTGGGAGCCAGGTTGGGTGCCAGGCTTGAGGGCACTGCTGGGCTTACCCACTGCCGCCTGTGCACTGTTGATGCCCAATTTATCAGGCTCACGCATCTGTTAAACATGAAACCTTCAATGCTTTCCAAACAGCAACACACCACTTCTACGTCTAACGCACAACTCCTGAGTTTTGGCAATTCCTCCAGTGAAACACTGATTTAACATTTTTATTGGATCTCACTTGTAAATGTTTAAAGTCTAAAATGTTATACTATCTCTAGTGCTTCAAACACCCAAACAGTCAAAACACGCCTAAAATGCTGTATTGGTTACACAACAAAGCGCTCTGCTCTCTCTGGAACTGACCAATGCTGAAGCCTGCTTCCCACCTCCCGTCCTCACCCTACTCCCCGTCTTCTTACCAGTGCTCATAGCTCTTCCCAGGGGTTCTGAGCTGTCCTAGGGTTGCAGCGACCCCAGGAAAAGAGACAAGGCTTCAAGGTGGGACCAGTTAAGGGCTGAGGACACAGGGGTCAGGGTGTTGATGGTTCCTTTGGGGCAGTGCTCCCAACTGTTCCTCCCGAGGTGACTGGAACCTGAGCTCAGGCATTAGGCTGTGTCCTTTCTGTAGGACAAGTTCCCTTATTGCATCTGTAGGACATTGGAAGCTCAAACTTTTCGTGAAGCTTTGCATTTTTTGGCAGCCTGATGTCCACCTCCTGAAGCAAAGTACCCTGTAACTTTCGTTTGTCCCACTCTTATGATATGCTGATGGGACGTGTACACGCTAACGAGATATGTCTCTGCGGCCTGCTTCACTAGGACCAGGCAAGCACATCTTGTTAGCATGTGCTAGACTGGCTGGTTTGAGGGTCTTTCTCAGGCGGGAGGGGTGAGTATGTGCAGGTGGCTCACTGTCTCGAGGCTATCTTAGGACAAATGGCTGTCCCGCATCTGTGGGTCCCTCCCTGCTGGACCTCTTTCTAGCTGGTCATCAGTGCAGCCACCAGAGTGACAGCTCCTACACTCCTTCCAAGATAAGGATACACATACATACATACATGTACAATGAGCTCTAACCTTTTCCATTATCACTACAATTTGTATGCTTTCTAGTAACTGCATTGGCATCATTGCAACTTTTGACAACTGGCATTATTTCAGTGAACCAGTTAACAAGTCACTGTCCACTTCAGTGGACACTGCCCTGAAATCCCTGGGTATGCAGCCTGTCCCAGGCCCATTGTAAATCATGCGTGTGCATGTCTGTGTGTGTATATGCATGTGTGTGTGTGTTGTGTGTGTGTGTATGGTGTGTGGCATATGTGAGTGCACATACACGTGTGTCGTTTGTATATATATATGTATCTGCATATATGCGTATGTGTGCATAAGCATGTGTGTCATGTGTAAGTGTGCGTGTATGTGTATATGAGTGTGTGTGTATAGCTGTATATATGTGTGTGTGGTGTGTGTGTATGAGCATTTTTGTGTCATATGTATATTTGTATATGCATGTATGTGTACGTGTGTGTGATGTGTGCATATGTGCACATGAATGTGTGTGTCATGTGTAAATGTGCCTGTATGTGTATACGAGTGTATGCATGTGTCAGTGTGTGGTGTGTGTCTCTATGCATGTATGTGTGTGTGGTGTGTGTGCATGAGGACGCATGTGTCACGTGTGTGTATGTATCTCTGAACGTGGTATATGTATATATGTGTGTATGAGTATGTATGTCATGTGCATATGTGCCTGTATGTATATACGAGTGAGTGTATGCATGTGTAGGTGTGTGGTGTGTATGTCTATGTATATATATGTGTGTGGTGTGTGTGTACGTGTTTTTGAATGTAAGAAAGTGCTACTCCCTGGACCACTCTTCATGACAGAGCTAGAAAATATTTTTGATGATGTGTATTCATTTCCATTTGCTTTAAAAATAAGTAAGAGTCATGTTAAGAACGGTCCCGCCTAGCCATCTGATTCCCTCCCCAGAGGCAACCACTGCTTCCATATTTTGACTTCTTTCTACAATTAAAGGTCATGAGTTCATGTGGATGTTTCCAATTTCACATGTTAGGTTGCTGTCCCCTGGCCACCCCCACCTTCTTTTTGGATGGGACTCCTCTGCCTGTTAAGACTTCACCTCTCTGTACCTTCCCTTGAGAAGTTCCCAGGCTGGGGAGGCAGAGCTGGGCTGTTTCTTCTTACAGAGCAGGGGACAGCTCCATGGAGCTGGTGCCAGGGGTGCGAGTCTGTGTGTGAGCATGCTGGGTGGTCTGGGCATGAGTGCTGGCAGGGTGTCAGGGCCACAGATCAATCAGAATGGGCTGGGTGAGCTCAGGTCACCAAACCCCCAGCTCCCAGTGGCCCCAACCACAGGCTTTGCTTCTTGTTCTTGATACGTGTCCGTGGCGAGCTGCCTGGGCACTCCAGGTCATCTCTCCTGCAACCAGGCTGACTGAGCAACCACTAGCGAATGCTGCAGGGCCCAGGGTGGAGGGAAGGAGTGCCCTGACAGGGTGGTCTCACGCAGGAAGTGCAGGGCTCTTGTCTGTGGACGGCGAGAGAGGTGACAGTGCCCTTGCACTCAGCACGTATTTACCAGCACTAACTAGTCCCTCTCCCCTAGGACCCACCAACAGACCTCAGTGGGCCAAAGAACGCAGCCCAACCATAGGCCCAGAAGAGCAGGGAGCCTGGTGACAGCCCTGGGGGTGGCAGAGACCATTGATGGCAAAGTGGAAATTAATTTTATTTTATTTGTGTGTCCATCATTATTATTAGTTCATTTTAAAAAAACATATTTTACAGGCCGGGCGCAGTGGCTCACGCCTCTAATCCTAGCACTTTGGGAGGCTGAGGTGGGTGGGTCACCTGAGGTCAGGAGTTCGAGACCAGCCTGGCCAACATGGGAAAACCACATCTCTACTAAAAATACAAAAATCAGCTGGGCGTGGTGGCGCACCCCTGTAATCCCAGCTACTTGAGAGGCTGAAGAAGGAGAGTCGCTTGAACCCGGGAGGTGGAGGTTGCAGTGAGCCAAGGTCGTGCCACTGCACTCCAGCCTGCACCACGGGAGCCAGACTCCATCTAAGAAACAACAACAACAACAACAACAAAACCCGTATGTTCCAAATTGGGACTCTTAAACATCCCCGTGATCTTATTACACTCATCCATCAGCATCCATTTATTCTTCTATGTGCTACACCTTAACTCAGTTCTCAAGTAAAGATGTTCATAAAAGTCTTCCTGATTATTTCAGAAAAAACAGAGAGGTGATTTATTGTGAACCCTGGAATAGTTGACCGCAACAGGACTGCTTGTGTTTCCCCTAAGTGGTTCTCAAGGAGGATTGTGTGCTTCCCTCAGCGTGCCCTTCCCAGGCAGGAAAGACGGGTCTCACGGCCAAAGATGGGAGTCCTTGCCCTGGTGGGGGCTCTCCTAGTCCCTGTGCCGATCCCATCAGTAATTGTTGATGACAGAGGAGAAAACAGGGCTGCAGAGCTGGGGTAGCCTGTCCAGGGTGGAATTTAAACTTGCAGGACGTCAAAGTCACCACACCTTAAGTTTTGGCCTTTGGGTGACTTGGATGAAACCCTGGACCCTCTCTGTGACTGTGATTTGGTGCAAAATGACTGCTTGTTGCCTTGGGAAGAACTGTGGGCTACACCACACCCAGCTCTCATGATGCACAGGTGAGCAGGGGCGCGCCTGGCACACGGCGCTCCAATTCACGGTTCTTAGGTCCCCCTGCCTAGACTTAAACAGAAGTTAGTTACAGCCAGCTCACTTGCTGACTCTTAGTGCTCTGGTGGGGCTAATGGAAAATGTATCTGATCATTAGGAACTGCATTTGGCTGCTAGTCATAGAGAGCTGAAAAATGCTGGCTTAAACAAGGAAGTGGGTTCCTTTTCCATAAGGTCACATGAAGCCTGAAGGTTAGCAGCCAGAGCTGGTGAACTGTCCCCCATCACTGCCCCAGGCCCTCCTGGGGCCCTCCGTCCCACCAGGAAAGAGGAGGCAGGGGCAGGGTCAAAGGGGCCTCCACTGACTCAGCCCCCTTTGATGGAGTTCCCTGAAGCCCTACTTGACAACATCCAAGTCACCCCTGGCTGCAGCTCAGTCCCAGGGCCCCCCCACCTGCAAAGGTGGCTGGGGAAGGATGCACCAACAAAATCAGGGTCTGATACTAAGCAGAAGGGGCTGCAACTAGCAGTTTCTGCCACAGTGATTGTTAAAGTGCTATTATAACTAACTTACCCGCATACCCTGACTCCATTCTCCATTCCCCAGCCACCCACCCTTCGCCCCACTCCCTGTTCCTGCAGAGACTTTGAGGCCTCAGGCCCTGACATGCTGGAAAATGTGGCTCCTTCTAGGGCAGCAGCCTGCTGTTTGCCTCTCAGCGTGTTTCAGGTTTTTCTGAGCGTTGGAGGAGTTTCTGTGTTACTATATCCCCTTTGGGGCTTCCCCAGTGCTTTCCGCCAGAGAAGCCCGCCCATGTTCCAGCCCTGGAGGCGCTATGAAGGAGAAGGGCTCTGGCAGGCTCCCGGACCCAGGCAGGCTCTTTGCAAAGACCCTGCAGGTCTGAGAAATCAGTGGCCCCGGAAGGTGGTGATGGCTCAGCCAGTGACTAGTCATCAGGCCAGTGCTTTCCCAGGTGCAGTGTGGTGGGCGGGAGGAGGCCTGGGTGCCATCTACTGGGGAGTGGGGGGCCTTGACCCTGCACCTGGGCTGCACACCCTCCTCATTCCAGGGCAAAGGTGGACCAGGGTCAGAGCCAATTGACCTTGGCCCCCTGTGCCCAGCCCCTCATACCTGTCCCCGTGCTGTAGCCATCCACCTCACCTGGGGCTCTGTGCCTGCATCCCAAAGATAGCCAAGGAGGTTCTGGTTCAGCCAGGACCATGAAGTTAGAGGGACAGGACCTAGCCCTGCCCCAGGACCTGCCCTCGATGGAGTAAGACACGATGGAGTAAGACACCCACAGAGGAGAGGGGAGAAAGGGGGACTCCTCTCCATTACCTCTAGAGACCAAGGCCAAGAGCCACCTATTGGGCTCAGGGAAGAGGCCCTTCCCAGCCTAATTACCTCCATAATAGGGCATGCACACAATTCGGGGTGCAGAGAGGAAGGTGTGCAATAAAAATAAAGGTTCACTCCTCTATGCCAGCCCTCAGTTCTCCCCAGAGGCAACCAGTGTCTACCACGTCCTTGGGTGTCCTTCGGGATATTTTCCCTGTGCATACACGCGGAGCTCTATAAGGTTTTTTACACACATGGTAACTCAATACACACTGTGCTGCAAGCTGCTTTCAAATAAATGCATTTATTATATCTTGGAGAACATTCCAGTCCTGCACAGTTAGTGCTGCCTGCCTCGTTGACAGGCTGCAGAGGATCGCATTGTTGCATGTGCAGGAATTTTATGACCTCCCTCCTGATAGAGGTTCGGGTTGCTTCCTGTTTGGGGCCATATTCTAAGAGATGCTACAATGCACATCCTTGTTCTGTATCTTTGGGCACTTTTACGAATATTTCAGGACCAAATGCTTAAGTGGAACTGCTGGGTCAGAGGGTATGTGCATTTGAAATTTTGGTAGATAAGGCCAAAATGCCCTCCAAGGGGTAGCCTCCAACTACCCCCTCATTAATCCATCCTACATTCAGCAAAGTGATTTGTAAAGATGACTAAATCATCTAATAATCCTGCTTAAAACTGCCAGGAGCTTCAGCAGTGACCCACACTTGCAATTCTGTGTGCCCAGTCCCCTCCTTCAAGGCTCCAGCCACGCCAGGCTTTCGTGTCCCTCCCACACAGTGGCTTGATCCCACAACAGGGCCTTTGCATGTGCAAGGCCCTTGCACCTAGTGTCCTCAGAGCTCCACGGAATGCCTTCTTCCCATTCCTCAGTCTCACACTGTACCTCCTGGTGCAGGCTGCAGGCCTCCGCAGCCTCAGTTAAATATAACAGCCCTAGGCCAAGCCACCAATTGCCCAACTGGGTGGTCCAGCTGCTCTACTATCTCACGTATTTGTGTGCTCATTGTCAACTCTACCTATGAGGAGTGAGCTCCTAAAAGCAGAGATTCAGCCAGCCCAGGTGGCTCACACCTGTAATCCCAGCTCTTTGGGAGGCTGAGGTAGGTGGATCACCTGAGGTCAGGAGTTCAAGACCAGCCTGGTCAACACGGTGAAACCCCGTCTCTACTAAAAATACAAAAATTAGCTGGGTGTTGTGGTGCAGTGGTGCATGCCTGCAATCCCAGCTACCTGGGAGGCTGAGGCAGGAGAATTGCTTGAACCTGGGAGGTGGAGGTTGCAGTGAGCCGAGATCGCGCCATTGTACTCCAGCCTGGGCGACAGAGCAAGACTCCGTCTCAAAAAACAAAAACAAAGCAAAACAAAAACACACACACACAAAACACAGAAATTCTTGACTGTGTCTCCGGTGACAGTGCCTGACACTTAGTAGGTGTTCAAGAAGGAGATGCACCCTCTGCCAACATGAGGGTGGTAAGTGACACTTTACTGTCGTCGGGACTGTTTCCTTGCTGTTGGGTGAGGTCAAGCATTGATGTTTAACGGTCTGTCTGTTTCTTTGTAATTTGATTGCTGCCCATGCCCTTAACCTGTTTACCTTTCAGGTTTTCTGTTTCTTATTGATATCACGAACTCTCTGTAATGAAGATAAGTCAGGTCTTTGTCTCTCATTTGTATTGCAATTTTTTTTTCTCAGTTGATAGTCTACTTTTAGGCTTTGGACTAATTTTCCATGTAAGTTTCAATTTCATGGAGTCAAGTGCATTAGTCATTTCCTGTATTTTTTTTTTTTTTTGAAGAGTTGGGTCTTGCTCTGTCACCCAGGCTAGAAAGCTGGTGTGATCATAGCTCACTGTAACCTCCAACTCCCGGGCTCAAGGGATCCTCCTGCCTTGGCTCCTGGGTAGCTGGGACTTCAGGCCTATACGATTTCTAACTGTGGCGTGAAGAGATCCCCTCCCCTGGCTCTGTGAGGCCTGGGGCTGGGCTTTTCCAGGAGTAGGAGAGCGTGAGTTTGGTGCCTGATGCCTGCAAAGCAGCCTGGCCTCAGGTGATGCCAAAGCAAAAGCTTGGGACCTGGGGCAGACAGACTCTGGTTTGTATCTGGAGGTTAACTGGGCAGCTGTGGTGCACTGGAATGAAAGGAGAGGGAGAGTGGGACTCCTGAGGCCCTGCTGTGGGATGAGGGTGAGAGAATGGCAGGAAGGTGGACAGGAAGCACAGACCCTCAACCCCCTGGGACTTGGTGCCCAGGCTGGCACAAAAAAAAAAGTAGGGGAACTCGCTTTTTCCAACCTGTGACTGACAGAGCAGTGTCTCCACCCCTGGAAGCTGCTCAGGGGCCACCTGCATGTTGGTACAGTGGGCAAGGAGGGGCTGCCCATTGTCCCCCAACAGCCAGTGGGTCTGGGAGGGACTGAGTCTGTGCTGTGGTCATAAGCACTCGAAAGACAGAGGCCACAGCTTCATTCTTGAAAGAATCTGTTTATTTTGAGATTAAAAGAGTCTCATCCCCCTGCATATCCCGCAAATACTAAATTTGATCTTTTTAATTTTAGAAAAGGGTCAACAAACTTCAGCTGGAGTATGATCTCTCTTTCAAACTCCCATTCTGGTTTAAGACGCCCCAAAGGGTAACCCTTGACAAAAAAGTGGCTATGTTTGCACATGTGTGTGCATATATGTGTGCATGTGTGTAATAGATGCATGTGCATAATTTATACAATGTTTGCTGTTGTATCCATAAACCCCCTGTGGACAATTTTCCTTTTCGTACTCTGCTGTACACGTGTGGAGCGAAAGTTTAGCAAATACATAATTTGGTATAAATCCCATACAATGTGATTTCACAACCAGAAGCCTGACCGCTGAGATATTACTGAATTTTTAAAAGTGATAAACAAGATTTTTATGTGCAAACAAACAGGGCTTGTGCTCCAGCTGCGTCCAAATTTACTTGACAAAGCTATAAACACAAGGCCCTTTCTGAAGTCCTGCTGATTGAGTTTCCCCTTCCTTTTGTCGGTGGAGAGGAATGTAAAGGCTAAGCTGGTGCACTCGCACTATGCGCCTCTGGGCTTTCTGGCTGCGGCGCTTAAAGGAACTCATTCATTCTCCGGATGGGGCAACGCTCCTCACCCAGTGTCCTCCGAGGGCTTTCCCACACGGAGACCTTCCCGAACACAGAGACATCTGATCTTGGCTTGCCCAAGCTGGCCCAGGCCTCAGGGACTCAGGAGCCTGTGGAATGTGCTGAGAGCCTGAGGTCTCCGGCGGGGAAAGGGCAGGGGTTACAGCCCCCCTCCTGCTCTACCTCAACTGCTTCCCAACCGAGGGCCTCTAGTGTAATTCCATCTGAGACCCAGCGATGGCAGGAAGGCCCGGCCCTACTTTGTTTGACCCAGCTCAGAACGGGATCCTCCACCCCTGCTCCTGGAAACTGATGGAGGAGGCCAGCGGAGGCCCTGCCCAGCCTGATACCACTGTCTTCCCTGGGGCTGTGAAATCAGCAGTTGGGGGATGGGGTATTCAGATAACTCTGCTCCGGAGAACCAGAGAACCCTGGAGCCACCGCCAGGCGGGTAACTTCTCAGCACTTCTTAGCAGCAAGGAGTCAAGGAGTTCAGGGGAGAGCTCCATCTGTCTTCTAGGTCCTTGGAGAACTAGAGGCTGATGGCAGAGGGGTCAGGCTGCAGCCTGGGACCAGCCAGCTCTGCATGTGTGACTGTCATTCCACAGGAATTACCTTCTCTTGCGTGTGCAAGCCTCCAGCCGGCCCAGCTCCTCATAGGACTGGTAGAAAATGTCAAACTCCCTGGCACCCCAGCCCCTCCAGACAGCCAGGCACCACTCTGTGTTTTCGTTTTCAAAGCTGCACACAACAGTGTCCTTTGCCACCACAGCAGCATCCACCAGCACCCTGCAGAGAGAAGGGGTCTGAGGAAACTCACAGGGTCCCCACTTGGGTGGGGTTGGGACCCTCACCCTGGCCCTTCTGAGGAAGGCAGAGCTGGCTAAGGGGAGGGGAGTATGTCTGCTTGCCAGCCCTCTCTGGGGTGTGCTCAGATGCACCACTTCTCCCTGGTGGCCCAGCCTGCGGGCTTAGGATTTATAAAGTCCAAACATGGGCTGTGGGCATGAGTTCACTTCCATGGGCTTTGTCTGTAAGAGTCCGACTCCCTGGAAAGCCACAGAAGCAATCAGATCAGGCATCCGTGACTTAACTTCAAAGCGTCCAGAAAACACCAGTGAACCAAATTTCTGCTTGTGAATGGCTCATGACCGAGTTTAACTCAACTCCCTTGCCACTAAGCTCAATGTGATTCTTCTCTCATTCTGTTTCTACACACTTAGGAAATATAGGCTCATATATTAAATGGAAAACCTACTGCCCCAAAGTCATCACTATATACATTTTTTGAAACTGTGGACAGTTCTGCAGGATTGGTGGGTGCGCTACAAGTTTCCTTTTGGGCCGCAGCGCAGCCTCCCTGCCCTGCTGCTGCCCCACCCCGAGCACATACTAACTGCCTTCCTTTCCTCCCTCTGTGCCCCGTGTGTGCAGCCTGCGTGGCACTGAGGTGCTCCTGCAAACTGGGATGTCCAGGGACCTCTGACTCCGCATGGTCTTGCCAGGGCCTCCCCTTAGGCTGACTGCTGGGGCCTCTTTCTCCCTATAGCGAGAAAGAGGTGAAATCTGGCTTGAGGGGATGGATAGGAAAAACAACAACAACTAAACATTAGGACACTAACGGCAGGTATGCCAAGGTCCCAACCTGGGTGCTGCACACCCATTTCCTCCAGAAGGCCAACCTGCAAGCTGGGAACTCCGTCAGTTCAAGGCTTCCAGCCGCAGACTCTGGCAGAGCTCAGGAGCAGATCCAGATCTTGCTTCCAGAACCACTAACAGAGCAAGGGTCACTGGCCCGGGATTCACTGCCAAAGTTCAAAGCTGGCAGGCAAGGGAGTGAGACTGCCATGGATGCCTCCTTGGTCATTGTCCTGCTCTGGGAGAAACAAGCTGACTGGGGTTTCTCCACCCTCTTATGCTCCAGGTGAAATAAAAACCCACTTGCTCAGGGATGGGGGATAACTCACGCTACAGGAAAACAGGCCTAGTGTGAAGTGGAAGAGCTCCAAAGTACACACACACACACACACACACACAAAATTTGAATTGAGGACTTTTCATAAGGGAGATTTACCATGTGGGGCTCGGTAGTCAAAGTGAGGGGTGTAAACACTGTGGGGAGCTGCAGCTGGTACCAGCCTCACATCACTCCAGCCATGTAGACCATGTTCGGGATAGGCCACCCTGCCCAGCATACCCTCGCAGAGGAGACTGGCATAATCCTGGGGGTACCCACCCACAGACAGGTACTGAACCATGCCTCAGCCCAGGAAGGGCAGGAGCTGAGACCCCAGGCTTGGAGATGACAAGGTGTGCCTATGTCATCTGTCCCCATAGGGTGCTGTGTGGGCAGGTGGACACCTCAGGTAGGGTTTCCTGCTTGGCAGGAAGAACAGTGAATCAATCACCTGGATGCATCTGCATGTCAACTGCAGCTGAATTCTGGCCCTAGAAGCATTAGTTAGGTAGGGTACTTGATCTACAGGTGCACTGGGTACTCCAGAAACAGGGAGCCATGGCCAGTGTGGAGCCCCTAGGAGCTGTCTGCGGGGCCCCATCTTATTTCCACTTTGCCTTATAGCCACATTGGTGGATACGCTATGTGGGAGAATGGAAGGGCAGCAAAGCCACTGTGCAAGACCTGGCTGTGGGGCCTTCTGTGCTCATGCTGCTGCCTGGGTCCTAAAGGAGCTGCCACTCAGTCTTACCCATGTGGAGTCAGCTCTCGGGCTTTTAAGACGGCGATCACTCGGCCCCGCTGGGCACCAGAATCCTTCTCCAGGCCAATGACGATAACATCTCCACCGCGCCTAAGCAACCAAAACCCAGAAGGGGAAGCGTTTTTGTCGGTAGCCGTGCTCTCGGGGGAATGAAGCCGGTGTGCAGAAGGGTGCGGGAGGGAGGCAACGGACATGCAGTTTCTGCTAAGGGATTAAGTTATGGGGAGGGGACAGACCCCAAAGCAGAGGAGAATTTTCCCAGTGGAAGCTGAATCACAGTTGATTGTGGCTTTCCTTGTGTGGCACCTTAAGCTCTCTGGCAGGCAATAAGCTTCGGTGCAGCCACTCTTAGACTTGCTAAAGATATCACTCCCATTCCCAATGGAGGGAACCAACCTTCTTGGAAGCACAGCACCTGCTGGGTCCCCACATGACCTTTAAGGAAGCTAGCGGGTCTCCCTGGCTCCCAGGGGGTCTCCTTGCTCTGTGGGCATGCCCTCGATGGTGCCCTCACCTCGGGAAACTCACCTGGGGACCCAAATGAGGTCTCTGACGGCGAGGATCTTCACGGCCTGCAGGTGCTGGCTGAAGGTCTCCCCGTCCATGGGGGTCAGGTCATGCTCAGACCTGTCAGAGGCAGCACTGGGCTCGTGTAGCCTGTCTGAGTCCTCGCAGTCAGGGGAGAAAGGCACGCTGGAAGAACTTGCCGGGGAGCTGGGGAGGCTGGAGGGGGACCTGGCAGCCTGGCGGGGTGGGGATGAGGAGTAGGAGGACATGGAGCAGTAGTCGGTGAGTGACTCCTGGTGGGTCAGGATCTGTGTGCCCAGCTCCTCACTGTACATGATGCTCACGTCCGTGATGGAGTCCCCCTCGGGCACCTTTGGGTTGGCAGTGTGGCTGGCTGCCAGGGGTTCCATGTCCAAGGGCCGCACGGGAAACATGTCCCTGAGGGGGCTGGGGTCCCCACAGAAGTACCGGGCACACAGCTGGTAGGTGGTGGAGTGGTACATCACCAAGGAGTTGGCCTTGTCATCCAGGCACCAGACAACCTCCTCCCCTCTGCCCTCAGAACTGCACACGACCGACGTAACCACGGAAGGGGCCGCGTAGGGCTCCAGCCGCCTGCAGATCTCCAGGGAGGCACAGTCAATGACAAGGAGGCCCGGCCCATTGCTGTACCAGACCTCAGAGCCACTGTTGACCACCTCCATGGCCTTCACTGGGTAGGGGTTCTGCCGTGCGTCTTCGTCTGCGATGCTGAACTTGGACCTGTTGGCTGTGTGTGAGCACAGGTAGGAGCAGCTGTCCTTTGGGGCGCCCCGCACCACGGGAAACACAGCCACAAGCCCATCGGCAAGGCCCGCTAAGACCAGGTAGGAATTCTGCAGGAAGGAGACAGGGATGGGTCACATCCTTCCATTTCACACGTTCCACCAACACGCTTCAGGGCAGCCAAGCTCTTAGAAAGGCTGGGGCTGCTCCTAAGGAAGTGAGCTCTGACTCAGCGGAGCCATGTCTACCATCCCTGCAGCAAAGAAAGGAATATGCCACCGAGAGGCAGGGCCTGTGGCACCAAGTGAGACCGCGTGTCACCTGGACTACATGGGCCGCCTCTGCTTGTGCCAGCTTCTTGCAGGGCGAGCAGCAGGGAGCTGCCTTCTCCTTGAGGCCACCAAGGCCTCCTTCAGAGGCAGGACCTGGTGCCCGCCCTTTTCTGGGTGTGCTTAACGTGACGGCAGTGTGGGCATGGCAAGTGTCTGTGCACTGCCCCCTGCCTGCCACCCCCCTACCAGGTGGAGTGTTCCATAAGGACGGGCTCCCAGCCCAACAGCATCCCCGTGGCACTGGCCTGGCACAGGGAAGGGCTCAGTCTCCTTCATCTTGGTGGCCCTGTGACTCCACCTGGCTCCTGCTCCAGGTGGACATGTGTTTGCTGAACTAATTCTGGAAGAAATTGCTTCCTACTCAACCCTCTCATGGAGGCCTGTCTCAGCCTGCTAAGCCCTCATCCCAGCTTACATCTATCTGAGATGCCTGTGGTTCAGCTGACATTGACAGGGTCCTCAGGGTGCCCCCCACCTTCTCAATGAAGCATGAGCTCTTCTACACCCGCCAGAGGTCACTGGGCAGAGGCCAAAGTTGCAGGGACCATGCTGAATGCTGGGCCCACCCCAGACCACCCCAGGGCACCTCCCAGGGCAGAGCCAGGAATACAGTGCAGCTTCGCAGCCTAGACACCACGTCGGCTGTGGTGGGGGTGGGAAGAGGTCTACAGAACAAAGCTGGAGTCAGGGCAGAGCAGGGAGCTGGGCCTCATGCCAGTGAGGGGGCAGGGCAGAAAGCCTCCTTGTGGGGAGCTGGGGAGCTCAGGAGGCTGGCTGTGCAGGGAAATGGAATGGAGACCCGTAGCTCACTGTCCAGGACAACATGCTGTAAGAAAGCGTATCAAAATCCATCCCCAGGATTTTAGGGAAAGAAGGCAGCCAAGGCAAATAGGCTCCAGGTCTGTATCTGGAGTCCTGGCTCAGGCCCCGGCCAGGGCGGTGAGCACCACGTTCCGGCTGGGTGTGAACGTGCGTGCGCGTGCAAGAATGCAGGCTCTGCCCTGGCGGCCTCGGAGGGGGCAGACACCCTGCACAGGAGGCCCTGCACAGAGCACGCTTTATTCCCTCTGGTCGTGCAGGAGGTGGTGCCCTGGCTGGGGGCTCTGGCCAGCGGTGGCCTCAATAACACTTTGTGTCGTGTTCTCCTGTGCTCTGGTGCGGGCCGGGTCCCAAGCTGCCTAGCCCTGCTGTGGGGCCATGGTCATAAATGACTCTAAGGTTTATTTCATACTTTTTTTTTTTTTTTTAAGAAATGAAACTGAAGAAGGGTGAAGAGAAGAGTTCATGTATTTTGCTTCCATCCAGAAGTAATAATAATGCTCTTTTACCAAGTGCACTGGCCTAGACCTTTGGGTATGCTAGGCCTTCTCTCTGTCTCTTCTTATACCTATTTTGTAGATGGGCAAACTGGAATTGGATGATGACAGTCACCACATTTTAACAAAGCAACACCAGTAAAGGCTTCTTGTGCATTTACCGAGGGTGCCTACTGCACAGACAGGCCCCTCAGGGTGGATGAAACCAGAACTGCCTGAGCCGTGCCTGAATCCTGTGGGCGGAGGAGCCTGGAAAAGCCAGGGAGCTGCCTCCCACTGAGGGGCAGCCTCTCAAAGGAGGGCCCAAGGCCTTTGGTCTTGAGAGCTGAATCGGAGGCGGTCTGGGAAGAGGTGCTGGGATGTGAAGGGCCCAGCACAGAGTCGGGTGCTTTGTGGGGAGGGTGCTGGGGCCGGCAGGGTCTGGAGGACAGCCTCACAGAGGCTGGGGCTAATCCCAAGGTGTAGCACAGCTGGCTGGGCCCTTTACTGGGGAGAGTGCCCCTTGGGGTCTCATTTAGAAAGGCCAGGGCTAGGAAGTTAAAGAGATGAGTCTGCAGGGCCATGCTGGACAAGGAGAAACTGTGTTTGGTGTAGATGGTGAGTACTTGGTGGGAGGCAGAAATGGAGGGAAGAAGATCAGGACCTCCAGGACCTGGTGACCAAGTGGCTGTGGGGTGGCTCTGGCCTGGGCAGGTGGGAAAGAGGCTCCGGATGCCACTGCCTCTGAAGGGGAAGGGCACACACATGACTACTCACTGTGCCATTTGCACCAACAGTCATTCCACCTGAGTCAGGGCATTTGCATGTGAAAGGGGGTTTTCACTCGGCCCTCAGTCTGGCTGAGGACTTAGGTTTTTGCAAACCAGAAGGCACTAATGATGGACCAGATCTGATATCTTTCCTCCCACTGTCTCTAAGGCTGTGTCCTAGGCCAGGTGGTCCTAGAAGGTGTGGCTCTGCAGTCCCCACCCTGACACAGCTTCGGGCTGTTCCCAGCTAGGAGACGCCTCCCAGGCATGGAAGCACATCAGACACCTGCATACCCGCCTTTGCCCTGACCTCACCTTTTTAATAACAGGCACGGCCAAGAAGCAGGTGACGACAGCTGGAGTGTCCAAGGCCCGCTGGGGTGTGTTTAAGGGACACATGCCCTTGAGGGTGTAGATGTAGATTTTCTGGTCCTGCAGAGGCAGACAGGTCCACTGTGAGACCCAGGCTGGAAAGTGTCTGGCATTTCCCGAGGCATTCCCATGAGGATGCACTCAGTCTTGGGGATCCCCTGTGGGTCTTGGAAAGCTACATGGATTGACACGTTCTGGTGGGTTGTTTATGTATTTCTGTTCTTTGTAGAAACGTTGAAAAAGACAGAATAGTCTAAAGAGGAAACAGAAAATAGCCCATAATCTATTCCCCAGAGAAAACCACCATTGGAATTTGGGGCCACAGCCTCTCAGAGGTTCTCTGTGGTATTTGTATGTGCACCTGGTACCGGCAAAGTGGACTCACGCTGCAATGCTATCTTCTCACTGTTCTTTCCATGTGACAGCATGCTGTAGGCAGAGCCCTTGCTCTCACTCATTCTAGCAGGAAATGATGTGGGAGCATCTCTTGGCTGCCTGGGACTGGGGTGCACCTACTTTGGCTAGTGTTGTCAGATGTTTCCTAACACTGAGATTTCCGAGGCTTAAGTGGTAAGCATGCTTTTGAGATTTCTGATACATATGTGAACACACTTCCAAACTGCCCCAAGGAAAAGTTGCACCAATCTATCCCCACACCCACAGCCTCAGAACAATTTTTTTTTTTTGGAGACGGTGTCTCACTCTGTTGCAAGGCTGGAGTGCGATGGTGCGATCTTGGCTCCGTGCAACCTCCACCTCCCGGGTTCAAGCGATTCTCCTGCCTCAGCCTCCTGAGTAGCTGGGAACACTTGTGCACCATCATGCCCAGCTAATTTTTGTATTTTTTAGCGGAGACAGGGTTTCACCATGTTGGCCAGGATGGTCTCAATCTCTTGACCTTGCGATCTGCCTATTTCGGCCTACCCCAAAGTGCTGGGATTACAGATGTGAGCCACTGTGCCCAGCCTGCCTCAGAACATTTGTGTTTGGCCAGTTCTCTCGGGATTTCTCAGAACACCCCTCCTTAGGCCTTCTAGTGACTTCCCTGATTTCCCTGATGTGAAGGCAAGAGGCCTTCGGAGCTGAGTGACTCGGCAGTGTTATGGGAAACCCAGGCATGTCCCTAGCTTCCTGGGTCTCTCCTCCTGCTGAGGGTCTACATCTGGTCCTCATCATCCCAAATCCTGGCCGCCAGCCAGCAGCAGGCAGGGTTGAGCTGCCCTTGGTTACAGGCTGCTACTTCACGGGGTTCATGGCATTACTCTGGGATTGCACGGGGATGCACTAGGGGTTAATCTGAAAGTTCACTTGACCTGGTGTCCTGTATTGTTATGAATGTGGCCCCCACCCAGGGGCTGCACCCAGTGGGCAGTGATTACCTCGGTGGGCAGGCCTATGGGCAGTGCTTACCTCAGTGGCTGTCCACAGGGATCTCTGGACCTGGAGCTGGCAGCTCACCTTCATCCCGGGGCAGCTCATCCTCTGCACCTCCATGAGACCCTTCTCTGTGTTCACCACCGTGTAGTTCCTGTAAGTGGCAGCAACTGTGCGGTCAGTGCCTGGGGGCCAGGGGCTGCCTCCTTTCCCCAGGACTGGCCTGGGCCAGCCGCGAGCCTCATTTACCTCCCCTGCTCCCACCCAGGGTTGCATCCTGCTGCGTTCTGAGAGGGCAGAGCTGGGTTCTGTCTGAAGGGTAATGCTTGACCGTCACCCGCAGGGAGGGCATTCCCCATGGAAGAAAGGCTGTTCTCTTTCTGTGACCCCTGAGGGTTGAGACGGTTGCCCCCAGTAGGAAGGAGGGGCCCTCCCACCAGCCATATCCTTCCCACCCGTGTTACGTGGGGAGCTCCTCACTGCAGAGTAGACAAAGTCAGGGTTAAAGACAAGTTGGGAGAATTCCAAAGGAGATTGGGTTGGGGTGGGGGGCACTCAAAATGTGCTCCCAGCACGAGTGCTCTAAGAACTAATGGCTTGTCGTTTGCGAGAGCCTTGGCTCACCAGGCCGCTGTCCCCGGCATCGCTGCCGCCCCTCGGCCCGTGGCAGGCATCCCGGGCACCCACTGCATGGAAGAGGAGGCTGAAGCTAATGCGACTGGGAAGTTACAAACCCCACATCACATAGCTCTGTCCCTCAAACTCAAGAGAGTACGTTAAGCTCACGAATAGCATTCTCAATATAAAGTTTCTCCTACTACCAAATTTTAAAAAGCTTCACCACTGTTGACTGATAATGTATTTGCAGATGATAGAAATGGTAGAAAATACAACAAACAAAAACTTCCTTCAGGTATATTTGTCTCCTTTTCCCATCATTTTTTTATGCAACAGAAAAACAAAACTAAGATATTCTAATAGCTTTTACTTTGAAAACAGTTAAAAATAGAGAGAGTCATAAAGAATAATTGCCCCTGGGCCCCGCAACTGGAATTGTGTCCTATGTGAATCCTATTTACCTGCTCAGCTGCCCTGCTTCTCTCGCCTCCTTTCCTTCCTTAATTCTCAGACAGATCTCAAGTCCGGCTCCACCCTGCTTGGCTGCCCGTGTGCTCTGGGCCAGCCCCCTCCTCCCTTCCTGTGAGTGAGCCTCTCTTCAGGCCAGCGGTGAGTTTTAAAGAACCTTCACAGGTCACAGGAAGAGGCCTCTCTCTTCCCTCTGGGAAGTCTTCTGAGGCCTGAGCAAAACTGTCTCAGGTACCTGCCACGTGTGTGTCTCTAGGCCAGCAGAGCAGGGTCTGGTCCAGCCTCCCAGGGTCAGTCTGGCTCCAGGTCCTCCAATTCACCCTCAGAAGTGTCTGACGGTGTCCTTGCTTCTAGGGTGGCAGGTGTTCCCGGCGCACTTCCTGCCCCAGACCTGGAGTCTGCCATGATTCTGATGAGCCCTGGTTCACTTTGGTACTTAGACAGCACAGTCTAGGTCCTAGGGGTGCACACTGGCATTTGGTTGGTCCTTGTTTTTAGGCCTTTTCAGTGAGCAGAGCTGAGAAATTTGTGTTTATTTTTTTTCAACCATATCACGAGTGCATCCAGTCAATTCAGAACTGCAGGCTTTTACTTACCCTATTTTACAACTCTTTCTCTTTTAGCCCATGCTGAAAATCACGGTTTCCAGCAACAGCAATATAATTACTCATTAACTTACTCCACAACCACAAGCAGCATCTTAGAATAACAATCACAACAGTACTACCAACAATATAATTACTGAAATCTGTTTAATTAATATGTTTGCTTTTTGTTTTGTCCTTAGAGCACATCCCATCAGGAAGGCATGCTCCATTGCTGTGTTTTAGAATAACTTCTCTTTTTTCTGAGGCAGGGTCTCACTCTGTCACCCAGGCTGGAGTGCAGTGGCACAATCACCACCCACTGCAGAGTCAGACTCCTGGGTTCAAGCAATCCTTCTGCCTCAGCCTCCTGAGTAGCTGGGACTACACGTGCTCGCCACCATTCCCAGCTAATTTTTGTTATGTTTTTATTTATTTATTTATTTTTGTAGAGACAAGGTTTCACCATGTTTCCTAGACTGGTCTCAAACTCCTGAACTCAAATGATCCACCTGCCTCGGCCTCCTAAAGTGCTGGGGTTACAGGCATGAGCCACAAGGCCTGGTCAGAAAAACTTTTCTACAGCATCATTTCTTAGAGTGCATCTGTGTCACAACACTCAGTCCTAATGGCATAAAATCTGATGCAAACTCACGAGGACTGACCTAAGAGAAACTGCAAAGTCTGTTCCATTTATCTTATTATGTCTCAAGCTCAGTGATATTCCCCCACTCTACCCCAGGCACCCTCTGCAAAGGTCATACTCCAGAGACTGTCTTTACTACTGACTGGGTGCCTCCCACCCACCCCATGGCAAGCATGTCTTTTCTGATGGCCACCTCCTACTTTTTCAGCTCACCCCACCTAATACCATAACTCTTGAGGTTTAAAAGAAATTTTTTTTTTAACTCTAGCAATACCTAGGATCCTTTGGTACTTTCCGTTGTGCTCCCTGAATTTATGGCCTCACTTAGGTGCCTTGGTCCATCTCTGTATCACTCCCTTGAAAACACCCCGCCCCTGCCCCTCTCTCCCTCCTGGCAAAACCCCAACTTTGTTTAAACCCACCCTGTTGCCCTTTCTGCAATCTGGGGCAGCAGAACATTCTTGAGAAAGTCACATAACCAGGCTGACAGGTCTCATTTCCTTTTAAAAAATGTTTTTAAATTTTCTAATTTTTTAAAAGATGGGGTCTTGCTATGTCGTTCAGGCTAAACTTGAACTCCTGGGCTCAGGGGATTCTCCTGCCTCAGCCTCTTGAGTGGCTAGGACTGTAGGCACATGCCACAGTGCCCTCATATCCCCAGACACCCTGGCAGATGCTACTCATTTCTGGTGTCTCTTAACCACAAAACCATACATGCACGTCTGTTTGTGTGGACTTTCTTCTGCTCTCCCTGCTCTTTCTTGAGTGCAGTCTAACCAGGTTCTGGACCCTACTGTCTGCTAAATAATTCTCATTGTGGTCAACATGGACTCTGTTCCCAAATTCCACAGTGGCCTCCCACCCCAAATTCAAAGAGGGCAGGGCAGGCCATAGGAGCTTACCTGGACTCCTCTTTTCCGTCCCAAAACACCACGGTGTACTCCTGGCCCTGGGACGAGAAGAAGGCTGTCTGCTTTCCACAGTGCAGCTCATACATGAAGATGGCAAAGGTCGGGTCCTTCATCTGGCTCACAACCGACAGGGCCAGTGGTCGCTGAGGGAGAGGAGCCACCAGAAGGGAGCAAGGTCACTTACAACCAGATTGGTGCCAATTCTGCCCATGAGGTCAGCCAGCTTCAACCAGGGAGAAATGAGGGATTCTGTTCATTCAGATTGGATCCAAACAAGAGGCTAAAACAGCTTCAGACGTCAGGAGCAAACCCATCCAGATATCTGGGTCACCCTTGGCTATGGCAATTTAAACTCATCTGGTCAGGTTAGCTGAACCCCAGGTATTCCAACCCAGGCCAAGGACATACACTCTTCATCTCACTATATTGCCCAAGCTGGAGTGCAGAACCTACTCACAGGTGCGATCATAGTGCACCACAGCCTTGAACTCCTGGGCTCAAGTGATCCTCCTGCCTCAGCCTCCCCAGTGGCTGGGACTATAAGTCCATGTCACCATGCCCAGATAAGGACATGCATTCTTCTAAAGAATATCCTATTTACTCTCAATACATTAAACTAGCTCGTTTGATTTAATAAATGAGCTTTAACCTTGAAACCACTAGCCTCTTCCAAAAACACAAAAACACCACCAACAAAAAACTAGCCTTAACACTATAATATGATCTCTGATTCTCACAACCAAACCTTTTCCCCGTTACTTTAGAAAGAGATACCCACATTCCCTCTGTTCTTGCACAGGGACTGTATTGTTATAAAGGGGTTGATATACTTTGTTTGCATGGTGAAGTAACACAAAAGTTGGGGAGGAAAAGGAAGTTTGTTTCCTAAGAGTGACATGCACACACAAAGAAAATGAAAGTAGATATGTTAGGAGCAGCAAATATCACCCTCTAGAAGAAATGAGCAGAGAAGGGTCGCCAATTGTGACGGGTGGGCAGCCACACACACATACCCTGGGGACCCACAGCTTCTGCCACATGGCAGGAGGTCCCAGGGCCCTGGGCTCTGTGCTCCCAAGTACCTTCTCTGGCTTAGTGTCCCAGCACTCCATCATGAGCGCCTGCAATCGATGGAACTGCACTTCCTCCGGCTGCCCCAGAACTGGGCGGATGCCCTTGGACAGTTTCTTGGCAATCTGGAGCTGGTGGTGGCCCAGTGCAGGTCGCTGTCCTGACAGCAACTCGTAGAGCACCATTCCATAGGAGAACATATCTACCTGGGCACAGAATAAGCCAAGTCAGGTCCCTGCCTGGGCCCAGTGGCCTTCACTAGTTGGCCCTGAGGTTGACAGTTAGACAGGAAAACAAACATTCAACCAACCACCTGACCATGTCCCTCTGTCCATTTATCCATCCATCCTCCCAACTACCCATCCATTCACCCATCTGACAACTTTCTCTTCTATCCATTTATCTCTCCATTTTCTTACCCTTTCTTCTTTCCATCCATCCATCCATCCATCCATCCATCCATCCATCCATCCATCCATCCATTTGCTTGTCTTTCTGTACATTTATCCATTCTTCTCATCTGTCCATCCATCTGACCACCTGTCCTGCACATTTATCCATCTATCTTCCTATCCTTCCTCTTTTCCATCCACCCATCCATCTGACTTCCCACTATATTGTCCATTTGCCCATTGTCCCATCCATCCATCCATCCATCCATCCATCCATCCATCCATCCATCCATCCTTCCGTCCAATAAAACATACTGAGAACTTGCTGTTAGTCACTGATTAAGGACTCCAAGGAGGTCATGGTCCTTATCCGTGAGTAGCAAGACAAGGCAGGAAAACACATACCCTCAGCTTGATGTGCTTGGTACTAAAAGTGCTGTGTATGCAACTCATAAAAAAAGGAGTGTCTCCTGGATCACGACATGTTGCCTTCTCTAATTTTCATAATCATAAAAAGGTCCAGCAAGGAAAATTTATACAGACCCCTATAAGGGTCAAGAAATAATATTTTAGCAGGAGAATGGCTGAGATAGACTTGAGAATTTTAAATGTGAATGTTTCCATGATAATCTGAGTTTCAAGGTGACCTCCTTATTGAAGTCACCTACTATTGTGAAGCTCTTATTTTTGTTGCTTTGATTTGCCTTTTCTATCTTGGGCAGCAACCACAGGTGCTGAGCTAATCCACACATGCACAGGTCATTCCTACAGCAATTAGTCAATGACCATCTGAAAAATCACCAAATAATAAGAAATTACAGACAAGAGAATTTTAATGCTGGGTGATTAATTAACAAGGCTGGCACTAGATGCAATACATGCATGGTAAGATGACTTTAAGTTGTCTGTGGGCCTGCATCTACCAAATAGCCATCAGGGATAAATGTTATCGGAAGATCAATATTTAGTCATTGTCTCAACTGAGGCTGGCAGCACGGTTGCCTGGGGATGCCAGCTTGTCCTTTCACCCTTCTCCTGGTTCGGCATTCAACTTGGCCAGCACCCTGTGACCAGGACTTAAGGACAGGGGTCTTTACCGTCCTTATTCTGTCTGCTCCTCCTGAGTGCCCTGCAAGGCTGGTCCTGTGTCCTCATTGTGCACATCTAAATGTGAGTTGGAGCCCAAATCCAGACGTGTTTCTGTCTTGGACTCTTCATCTGCTGTTTACAGCCTCTACAATGTTTCTGAATCAAGGTTTGAGAACTCTGAGGCTAAGGAGAAGTCAATCTTGCTACAAGCAGACAGACATAGGCCCCTGCTCCCTTCTGGTTCAAGCCAGAACCTCCCTCATGGAGCAAGGGAGAGGGAGAAAAGTGTGCTTTTGGGGATGCTGAGCCCCGAAGCTGCAGGTGCCTCCAGGAATGCCTGGCTAGCCTCAGGGCTGGGCTCCTGCATTGTGGGGCTGGGCCAGGGGATCCAGGCAGGTACCTTCTCATCATACACAATGCGAGGCCTGATCTCTGGGGCCTGGTAGCCAGGAGTGCCCTCCACGCCTAGAGCACCCTCATGGAATGACTGCCTCGAAATCCCGTAGTCAGATAGCTTGATGTTGATGTGCTCCTTGACGTCAAGGGACCACACCAGAATGTTGTCCGACTTCAGGTCGCAGAAGATGATGTTTTTCTTGTGCAGGTAGGCCAGGCCCGAGGCAATCTGGTAGGCTATTTTTTGGGTGAGCATGTGTCCCAGCGGTATGAAGGAAGAATCTTGCAAAGAAAAACAATTTTCAAATGTATCAAAATTTCAGTTTTGATAGAATCAAATTATCATGATAGCAACTGTCTTTTTGTCTTCCTATCTCCCTAGATACTATATATTCTTTTTTTCTTTTTTCTTTTTTTGAGACAGAGTCTCCCTCTGTCACCCAGGCTGGCGTGCAGTGGCACGATCTCAGCTCACTGCAACCTCTGCCTCCAGGGTTCGAGCAATTCTCATGCCTCAGCCTCCCAAGTTGAGTAGCTAGGACTACAGGCACATGCCACCATGCCTGGCTAACTTTTGTATTTTTAGTAGACATGGGGTTTCACCATGTTGGCCAGGCTGGTCTTGAATTCCTGGCTTTAAGTGACCTGCCCGCCTGGGCCTCCCAAAGTGTTGGGATTACACATGTGAGCCACTGCGCCTGGCCCCTAGATACTTTATATTCTATTGACACATTCTCACTATTCACCAGACTGCCAGAAGGGACAGAGAATGACCTGGTTAAGTGAAATAGTATTTAGGATAGAAGTGCTCATCACTATAGCTTCATTCATGATACCTTATTCCTGGAATTGCTGGCAGTTTTGCTGAATGAGCAAGGATTCGAAATCTCTAGAGTTCATCTCAGGTCAAGGCTGTCCTACGTAAAGGGGTGAGTTGCAAGTAGAAGAATTTTGTTTGGCTGGGTGTGGTGGCTCATGCCGGTAATTCCAGCACTTTGGGATGCTAAAGTGGGGGGATCGATTGAGCTCACAGTTCGAGAACAACCTGGGCAACAGGACGAAAGGCCATCTCTACAAAAAACAAAACAACAAATTAGCTGGGTGTGGTGGCATATGCTTGTAGCTACTGGGGAAGTTGAGGTAGGAGGATTGCTTGAGTTCAGAAGGTCAAGGCTGCAGTGAGCTGAGATTGCACCACTGTACTCCAGCCTGGCCAACAAAGCAAGATCCTGTATGAAAAAAATAAAATAAAGAATTTTGTTTAAAAAATTATCTTCCATTGAGGCAGAAGTGATTGATTTTAATAGCATTTCTTCTTCCCTAGTCAAAAGATAACTACCTTTCACCCTCTGGCAACTCTGGAGTTTAGTTGTTCATTTCTCAACTTAAATTACTTTAACGTTTTATTTTAAAATATAGTATGGTCCCACTGACCCTAGGATCTGAGTCTCAGCAGTGGTGTGCATGTGCAGTTAAGAAAGTGATTTAATGCCGCTCATGTGCTTGGTGCCCTTCCAGAGAGGATGTTATCATCCTCCTTTTACAGGCAAATAAACTCAGTAGCATCCTGGACCGCGGCAGAGCCTGGTCTTAGCCAACTCCACAGCGTGCCCTCTGCCGTCCTGGCCAAGGCTCTGCCCAGTGACTGGACCTGGCGAGGTGCCTGGCCTCACACCCAGGGGATGGTCACATGAGCCATGGGTTGGGTGTGCCATGGGCTTGCCAAGGCCACCTGAGGCTCTACCCCCATGCCAGGCAGGAGGCGCCTGGGGCTCTGTTGGTCTCAGGAGCTGGGTGGGGCGGCACACCGTGGTACCTCTGGCATTCTCCGACAGCACGGTGTTGAGGCTGCTGAGCGGCGCGAGCTCCAGGGCGAAGCAGAGCGGGTGGATGCTGATGCCGATAAGCGCCACAATGCAGGGGTGCTGCAGCGCGTGCAGCATGCTGGCCTCCTGCCGGAACTCAGAGAAGTTCTTCATGGCGTCCGTGGCCCGCAGGTGCCTCAGCATGGTGTCTACCATGGAAAGCGCAGTGTCAGCCAGCAGGACACGGGGTACCTGCAGCCTCAGGCCTCTCTAAGGCGGCACAGAGCTTAGACCCGGGCAGCACATGTCTGAGAAAAACAGCACCAACCTGGGACCTGCTTACCTGCTGGGACGTTAGCAAAGTTCTTGAATTTTTTGATGTGGAAGCGCTTGACAGCTACGGGTTGGCCCTGGTACCGGGCCCGGTAGATGACGGTGCCACTGCCACCCTGGCCCAGGACGCTGCCCTCGTCCTCGCTGTGCTCCAGCTTGCTGTTCTCCAGGAAGAGCCTGCCACACACACACGGCATCAGCCACATCACCCCCGCCCTGACGCGGGTGGGTCCTGGGCTGGGTCATTTGTCCCCATGGCCGAGAGTCATGGTTCAAAGCCATCTGTGAGGCTGGACAGATCTGGGCCACCCCGGCCCTGCCACTTGCGGGTGGGCACACCTGGGTGGGTTATGGAGGCTTGCTAAGCCTCAGTCTCCTCTGTAAAGTGGGCTCAGGACCCGAACAGCCTCAGAGGTGGTGATGGCTGGCACAGGGTGAAGTCCACGGAAGTGGTGGCCGTAGAGAAAGGATCCCTTTGGAAGTTTTCTTCTGAAAGGTGACGTTTCCTATTTCCTCCCCAATTCTCTCCCTAGTTATCATCTTGGGTTAGCATAGGTAGAATAAACTCTAAGAACAGATTTGAGGGGTCCAATGCTGAGCACTAGGGTTACAGATAGGAGTCAGCGTTTGACAAAGGAGGTAAACAAGGCTCTGGGTGGGAGCTCTCCCCTTCCTGAATGCCTGAGGAGTGCCGGCTGTGCTTATCTGCTGGCCCAGGAGCTGGTGGGGAGGTAGGACTGGAAAGGAGAGGCAGCTCAGGAGAGAGCAGCTCTGGCTACGAGGGGAAGGGGGAGGCATATGGGGAGGCAGGATGGCTGCACTTGCAAAGCGCTTTTCCCAGCTGGGCCTACCAAGGCCTCCAAAATGGAAAGCCAGCAGCCTGTACCCTTCAGGCAGCCGAGGATGGGAACCTAAAAAGCTACTGAGATTGGTGGGAAGTGATGGCTGGGGCATCTGCCAGCTCCGGAGGGGTCTTCCTGGAGATCACTTGGCAACTGCACAACGAGGAGCGCCCCCTGTAACCTGCACTGTGTTCTGGGAGGGGCCTTCGGGGCATACCTGGCCGGGAAGTCGGTCATGAACAGTTCAGGGACCAGCTCCTGGAGCGGCACGGGGAGGTCCGGGTGTCTGGGGCAGGAGATGAAGTCCCGCTCGATGGCCGTGAGGACGCAGTCCTCCATGTCGAAGTATTGCACACCCTCTGATTTCTCACTGGGGTCTGTGTGCTGGGCCCAGGCTGTCTCGCAGACTGGGCAGGGCACATACTGCTCCATGAGTGGAGTCCCGTCACTCTCTGTGGCCGTCAGGGCTAAATAAGGACAGAGCAAGAGACAGTTTCATAAGAAGGAGGTGCAGGAGGGCCCCTGAGCAGCACTCTGTACCCCAGGCCCTGAGGCCTTCACAGCAGGGGAGTTGCCTGTCCTGGCCTGTACCCGAGAGACAGGCTGAAACCCATTGCCACATTCAGGTGCCTTTTTGGAGAGCGCAATTGTTTGTCCTGAAAGATGCGTCTAGGGAGGGTTCAGGATGCTTCTGAGAACTGCCCAGTGGTCGGGACCCTGAGCAGGCTGGCTGGGGGGCCTGAGAGGAGGGTGGGGATCCCTCCTGCATGACTGGGCCCTAACAGGTCATTACAGACTAGGTCTGAGCTATCCTCCAACAATCACAGCAGTGTGGAAACCACTCTTCCTACAATTAGAAACATCAGGTTTGCAATGTCTGTGAAGGGCAATGCAGGGGGAGAAATGAGTGCAAATTATAACAGACAAAACTGAGTCAGTGGACATGGGTTCCCTCCCACGCCTCTGATAGGAGGTGCAGAGAAACACCCTCCAAGGTGCCCTGTGGAGGTGCCCTCAGGGCAGGCCAACTGCCTGCTTCATGCAGGGTAGGAAGTGGATGCCTAGAACTTTCCAGGCACATCTAATATCTGTAGGTCCATGTGTAAGGCATCCCATTGGGAGGAGCCCCTGGCTGGGGATGCCAGCTCAAGGCAGCCTGTCTCAGGTGCTCACCAGAGCCCTTTCCATCTCAGGTGACTGTCTAAGGGATCCACCTGTCAAACTGCCCAGCACCTCCTGTGGGGGGAACACTGGCTGGTGGGGAGCTACAAAGTGCCCAGAAAGGTTTACATGGGCCTAAGGGGCCCCCTTAGATGGCCAAGTGCCTTACAAATCACCATGACACACACAGCCAACTGCCTTCTCCGAGGGCTCCTTTCTAAGCCTTTTTTCCTTGTAGGTCACCCTTCCTGCCAACAGCGTGAAGGACCCAACCCTGACAGAGACCAGACCCTGGGATCTGGAATGTGTATCCTGAGTGTATGCTGCCACTGCTCCTTAGCCACCTTCCCTGACGCTCTCTGGGATGCAGGCATTGCATGCAGGTGAGGCCGGCCGGGGAGGCCTGGGGACCTGCCGAGGCTTGCAGGGGCGGCACTGGAATTCCAAACCCGCTGTCCAGTCACTTGCTTGGCCTCCAGCGTTCAGGGGCTGAGGCTCTCGGGGCAGCCATTCCCACAGCTGCTTGCCCCATTAAGCCCCAGATGGCCTCCCCCCTGCAGGTTGCTCTGGGAGTTGTCTCCACCGCAGGAGCAAAACAAACAGGGAGCCTCAGCAACTTCAGTCAAAGAGTACTTTTTTGGGGTGAACTATCAATGAAGAAACAGATCCAAAGGGACTGAGAAGGGCTGTGTTAGTGGTTTGATCACCGCCAGGATGGGTGGGGCGGCAGGGAAGGAGAGCAAGGCCCCTTGGTGGCCACAGCTCCCCTCCATCCCTACCCCTGCACAGAGGATAAATTTCCATCTGCCGACTCCCCCCCAGTTTCAGCCACACCGTCCTCACTGTGAAAACAAGACATGTGTGAGCTCACACTGAGCATCTCCGTGGACCATTTGTGGTACCAGTGTCATCTTTCTTGCCATGCCTGTGGGCAGCTGGTAGGCTGCTTCCCTGCACAATCCCAGTGGGGTTCGAGCCCCATCCTCCCCACGGTACTCCCCCCATGACAGAGCTGGACTTCTCGGGGGCCAGGACTCCCACCAAGGGACGGTTAAGACCCCCTAGTTTGCTTGGGCCGAATCCCAGTGGGATTTTTGTCCTCCCCAAAAGAAGCAGCCCCACCCTGATTTATAAATAAATATTAGCATGAACAAGGGCTTGTTTCCAGAATCTTCTCTTACCAGGAAACCACTGATCAATCAAGGAATTGACATGATCTGTGATGAAAGCCATGGCTGAGAAGTCCCTCATTTCTGATTGACAAATGATTTTTATTCCTCCACTTTTCTTCTTTTTCCAGTTCACATCGGAAGATTCCACACTGCAACCCAGAAACCAAAAGGAGCCCATTGCGATCTGGCTCTGGGGGACCCTGGGGTGATATCCCTGCCCCTAGGGATAGGATGCAACCCCTGGGAACCTGGAGAGACTCTGTGCCCTGCAGGACTGATGGGGGACTCCTCCCCGTATGTACGTGTGTGTGGCCCTGCCTTGCTCTTGCCCCGGACTTGGCCTGGTGAAGGAGACACAAGGAAGATTGCCGTCAGGGATGCTCAGTCTGGGAGCTGACCCTCGGGTGAGGCCCTCAGGAAGTCACCGGACCTCCCTGAACCTCAGTGTTCTCATCTGTCCAGCAGCAACCGTGGGCTTTAAGTGAGAACATCTCTGTGGAGGCGGCAGGTCCCAATCAAGCCCTCTGTAAAGTTGCCTCGCTTTTTCCCTTCTTCTCCTCTCACAGAGCTGAAGACTATTTTGCAAAGTTCATTGTAAATATTAAAATAATCTTGGGTGTTTATCATTCGTTAAACCTGCTGAGCTGACTTTAGGTCTACTGCTCTCAAAAAAAAAAAAAAAAAAAAAAAAAAAATAAATGGCACAGGGAGCTGTGTTCCGTGTCTGGTT